>NC_079434.1:0-149186 GCF_026213295.1 Gadus chalcogrammus | reverse complement strand
ACTTTAAAAGTCCCATGGCATGCTAATTTGTGGATGCTTTAATATGGATATTAGTGAGCCCCTAACACAGTATTTGAAGACGTTCCCGAAATTCAGCCGTAGTGCAGATTTACAGCCACTACGAGCCAGTCGCACATTGAGCTATCCCAAAACGCACCGTTTCGGTGTCTGTAGCTTTAATGCAAATGAGGAGGAGAGAGGTGGGTCTTGGAGGAGGGTGGGGGTGTGGCCCTGAGCAGCTTGCAGCCACGGTACAATGCGCTTTGTTTACAGTGGATGTATCGCAATGACGAGGCGCACATAGTGTTCTGTAAATATTCTAGAACACTCCGGGTGCTCTGGCTGGAGCTCTGTATCTAAATAATGTTATTATACATAGATATCTATATAATAGAATATATATTATCACAGCCAAAAGCTGTGTGCACCTCCAGACGATATTATGTATCTCGAATGAATGCGTCGGGCTCTCCGATGTCTGTGGTTCTTCCACGTCCACATCAATCTGAATTAGACCACGACATGGAGGAAAAAGGGATTGTTGACCGCGATTGTCTCCCGCCGGAGCCTCGTTGCCGTGGGACAACCGCCTCGGCGGCGGGCAGCGCTTAGGCGTTGGTCCCTCGGCAGCAGGAAGCGGGGCTGAAGCGGGAGACGATCGAGGCCAACAATGTTGTTCATGTACTCATTGTCTCATTGGCGGGCCAAATTCTCTGAGCTGGCAAGGCAGAGAAAGGGGAGGTGGCATCTCCCATTATGACAACACATGGGGGAAATTCCAAAACGGCGCGTCTGAGCTTAGTTTTTTCAAAGGCGGAGCAGAATATCTACCAACTGGGGGAGCATAGGTAGGCTAGGGGAACTCATATTAATGTTAGAAAACCTCAGAAATTGAAATTTTCATGCCATGGGATCTTTAACAACTCCTTTAACTACTATTAAAGGAGCTGTAGGTAAAGTTAAGAGCTATTTATTTGAGCGTAATTAGTTAAAAATTCCACTTCCATAAAAGGCAATGCAAACAGAATGAAGAGGAGAAGTTTCATGCTAACAGCCGGGCTGAGGAAGTGATGAGCAGAAGTTCATCAATGGAAATTAGTATCAAATCTAGTCAACTAGATTAATTATCGTATTCTCAAGCTGCAGCATCCCCTGGTGAGTAGTAGAGACCCTGCACGTCACAATTACAAATTCTTTAAGAAAGAAAAATGGGTTGAGGTCATCATTCCTTTGGAGATTGCATTCAAGCCCCATGTCAACACACTTAACACAATAAGGGCATGCAACAGCACAAGAAAACGGCAATGCAAAAGCCCATTTTTAATTTCTTAATGAATCAAACAGAATGCATAACCTAGCACATCATCACAATCAACACGTGACAACAGCAGCTGCAGTTTACACAATGATACCACAAGTACCTCTTGAACTCTTAGCTAGAGAGCAGGGAGCTATCGATCATCAAGCTAGAGGTGAGGAAGATGATATCACCAACACCAGTGCTAGCCTGCAGACCATCCGGATCACATGACCTCACATTCTGCTTGACTAGACCATGGACATATTATAGAATGGACACCGGATTCCAAAATGGCGCCCATTCATTCCTATGTAAACTGCTCAATGGCGCAGGGCAACATCAAGGAGAGATATGCTTCCGCATCATGGGAGCCTAGCCAGGAGTTCATGACGTACCGGATGCAGAAATATTCTTGTTTTTTAACATTGTTAACATTGTAGCATAAGCGAGAGGCCTGAGCGATCGCAGTCGCATTGTTTACTGACCATGGAAGTATAAGTTAACTTCATAAATATGAAAGATTTCTCCATATAACATAATACCAACATAGTAAATGTATGTTGGCCTAAAAAACAATACAGTTCAATGTTATTGCTTAAGAAACAAATTCCATCCAACTATTTACGAAAAATGCTATCAATAATTTATATACAAATAAATGGTTACATATCGAACATCGATGTGGGTAGGTTACTCCAAGAGGTTGGAGTAGCCTACCCACATAAATATTTGTAATAGGCCTACACCAACATTGTTAACTATTATACATAGCTAAACAAGCAAATTAAAAATTAAATACTAACACAACTGAAATGTTTATTAACATTATTATAAAAATGATACCGTAATGCACCCGTTCTTTGTCTTTGGATCTTTTGAATAAATGGATCAATAAATGGTGAATCGCAATAATCGCAAGCAGAGGAACGTGAGAGTCATTGAGCAGCAGCTGAACCAGTCTAAAAATCCCTTTATCACTAAAACACTTTTGGTGATAAAAAGTCACCACAGCGCCTAAAAACCATCAACGTCATTCATGTTCAGTCAAAGGAAAAACCTGGGACAAGAGAAGTTAACGGAGCCGTGCACTAGGCCCTCTCGAATGCCGGGCCGAAGAACATTTGTTTCGCTACGACTCCTTTCAGCTTCCTTCTCCAGAAAAAAATATTAACATAAAACGGCTAATAAAATGCTTGAGGTGGCATTTTGAAAAGAGAATTTTTTTAGTACATGGCATAAAGATAATTATGAGCATTTGATTGATATCCGGACATTTTTTGCAGAGACACATTCCTGTTCCGCACTTGTATTGGAGTGAACGGAGATATCTACTTCTGAGCCCCTTGAATCGAGGGACCCTTCCAATGCCCGCTGCTAATACAGGCTTGGCCGCTGAGCACTGGTGGATTGCGGAAGTCTGCACTGTTCCTGGGGGCTTGCGCTAGACGGATCAGTCTAGACCACTAGCAGCCTATATTAACAAATATTTAAAAAGAAGAAGCGTTAACAATAACAAATGTAGTTTCTTCGCGGGAAATCAACTGAAGGGATCACTGGTATGGTGTCACATGTTTTGTTACACTGACACACTGAAATTCAGGCAGCATAGATTCACATTCACCTAACTGAAGTCATTGCCCTTAGAAAATATAGGAATCTGAGGAAAAACAACGGATGTCGTATCGTTTTAAAACAAATAATAATAATTAACAACGACATTAAAAATGTATTTCAATAAAAGTTCTTTGGTCTTTCAAAACGGCTGGGCAAGCGCTGTATTTACAGCTTAAAGACTACACGCCGCAGATGTACAGTGTGACGGCCCTCTGACTGTTATAGGTAACCTGGGCAAGATCCTCTGTTCCTCCCCAGGTCTCTCCTCTCAAGTGGTTCCGGGTGGGGATTGTTAGGGTGGCAGATAAAAGGCTCACCAGTCTGCCCATGGCTCTCTCCCTCTCCAGACACATTATTTTTGGTTAAGCTTTGTGTCTGTTAATAAATTATGGTTACTTTTCAGTTTAAAGCTTGGTCTGTCTCCATATTTGTTATGGCCAAGAGCCGGGCCGTGACAAATTGGGGGCTCGTCCGTTTGAATCAGTTAGTGGTAAGCATTTTTTGTTGAACTCAATCGATTGATTTCGGTTTTGTTAATTGTGTGGCTCCCAGGAGCCTTGATTGGTAGGGGCACACTTGATTACTTAGGTGTACCTCCTGTGACGTTCCTTTGTTGAAGGAAAGGAGGTGTCACTTGTTGTTAAATGAATTTATTCGGGTGGCCAAGAGGCTATAGGAAAGTGCTCCGCTGTGTGTCGTGGTAAAGCCTTGATTGGCATTGGGGAGACACTGAGGTTTGTTAAGTTTAAATATTATTGACTAAATTAAACTTTGTCTACTTTGTTTTCTGCTCGGTGTCTGGACGAGAGAGGGGGAGCATTTGTTTTGTGCAACATTCCAACCCGGTCTCACGAAAATACGTGACACTGTCACGTTATTTAATCCATTGAAACGTGATCAGGGACACGTATTTTCAAATTTTTCGTGTCATAAAGCAGGGTTGCCAACTTTGGGACTTTGGCTGGAGTGAGACTCTAAAATATTAGTGTGAGCGGCTAATTTTTTGGACGACCCTTAACCCTAAAAAAATGTTTTATACAAAATAGTCCTCGTTTAGTATAAAGCCTCATCTATGAAAAAAAGTTAAAGAATGGAAACGCTTTTTCAAAATGTACAATCTGGGCCACCTTGAATCATTTGGGGAATTTAAAAGTGCCACTCGCCCGATTCTCAAGTATTCCAAGATAAACCCTGGGCTAGGCTCTACCCCCTGTGAAAATCGACAAGATATACTATTTTGTATAGGCAAACGTCCCACAATATTTATACCACTTGCTTACTCTCTATATGTCATTCATGGTTTTATTTTTATAATTTTTATTTTACTTTACATTTAATTCTTCATAATTCAGGCATTAGAGAACTTTCATGGTCATAAATAAAAAATACGAACTGCAGTTTAATTTCTTTGTTTGTTCTTGAATTGATGTAGAATGGAGAAAAGGCTCATGGGATTGGGAAATGCGTTTATCCAATAGAGTGGTGAAGTCACGCCCCTTCCGGTAGAGCTCATGGGACCTATGAGATCGAAAAATATGAATGGGTGTCAATGGAGAGAAAATAATTATTTTCTGGTCCCGGTCTTTATATGCCCTGGATTACACATATGTTGTTTGTGGATTTAAATGATAATTTTTCATGCAAAGAGTTCAACCGTTTATTGTGCAATTGTTCAGATAAAGGCTGTAGAGAAAACACAACGAGAAAGACTACACTGCTCGTATGTGACGTCACGCTCCCTGCGACTGGCGTGGAGAACACACAATCTTCCCATCGGCATAACTGAAACTCTGCACGTGCCCCGATTTATGATGGTTTTCACCTCTTTCGATGCTTTTATCCTCCCCTTGGAAACAGCGGTGAAGTGGGGCAGAGAGATCGCCATCTCTGTGCCGAGTTCCAAGTGCGGGTGTTGTGACGTATATCATATGCGTCGAGAGCAGCGAAGAGCTGTAGCTCACAAAGCGGCCTCACATAAAACCTAAAATTATCAATCTTCTTCACGAAAATGTTTAGTTTTCTTTGCATGAAAAATTATCATTCAAATCCACAAACAACATATGTGTAATCCAGGTCATATAAAGACTGGGACCAGAAAATAATTATTTTCTCTCCATTGACACCCATTCATATTTTTCGATCTCATAGGTCCCATGAGCTCTACCGGAAGAGGCGTGACTTCGCCACTCTATAAACAGATGGAGGTCAAGTCTATTTTCGGAAATGTAGGGGGATATATTAGTGGCCCCACGTCGAATGGTATGACCCAAGATACGTCAGACAGAGAAAGCGCGCAAATTCGACGGTACCACATTGTCATTTGTTTACCCAGGTGCCATGGCAACACCATTGCTACCTCTCATTGGCTGAATCTTTGAGTACGTTGTAGACTCAATCGATATAAGGTGGCAGGGAGACGAAGCTCTGTTCGTTTGTATATTTTATTTACGTAACCATATTTTTGTTTTATGTTAAAAAAAAAAGAATCAAAGAACCAGTTCTTCTTGTTTTGGGGAACAAGTTCTTGTCGTTCACGTTCGGGATTCATTCGTTGTGAACGAATCGGTCGCGACCGACCCATCCCCAAACGCGCATCAGTGGGCTCCGACTCCGGCTCTGAACTCTCTCTGACCTTTTCAAACGCAACTTAGTATCATGTGCGTGGTTTTCAGCGAATCAACGATCAGAGAATACTGCCGTGATCACGTTGTAGGTAGGCAGATGATACAGCTGTTAGTCTGCTCCCGCAGAAAATGAACGGGAGGATTTTTTATTTTGGCGTGACATTTCTTGCGTGTGCGTGACAGCGTGAGATTGATGGTGAAAGCGTGAGAGTCACGCAAGGGGCTTGACTGTTGGCAACCCTGCATAAAGCACAAATTTCAAACTCATGTATTTCAATTGGAAGTATTTGTCATGTCACCAAGCACGACTTCCAAACTAAGGTTCTGTCCGGGAGCGTTCTCCTTAATGTCCCTTAAGGAGCTCCGTACTTGTTAAAAAATGTCTATGATAACTAACAATATGACAGCTTTTGGCCACCCCTTTCTACTTAAACTTATCTGTGATAACTAACAATATGACAGCTTTAGGCCACCCGTTTCTACTTTCACCTTTTGATTCTGAGAAATTGTGACAATTCACGGATATATTAAATGCAGGTGCGCTGCTCTGTAGGCAAACCGCGAAGGAAAATAGGGTAGCTGCTTCATCTGTTCTTTATATAATTGTATGTCTTGATGTTTTGATCTAGCCATAGATCTATTGTCTTGTTTTTGGCTATGTGAATGGAAGTCCGCGTCGATGCCTCGCAAGTCCAGTGTCGCGAGCGGACGTTGCCAAGACATCTAGAGATCATATCGTATTTAATGGGTTATCATTAATATTGATGTGTAGGGGTTGACTATAACTCGTGAATAATATTGTTTATACCACAGTCTGGGGGAATACTCGTATTCTGATTGGCTGCAGGGTGTGTATTAACTCCTGATATAGGCCTACAGACACCTGCTAAGTAGTTCAAGTCAGTGTTTAGATTCTCTGCCCGAGCCCGACCCGATCCGACCCACGGGCCGGGTCGGGCCGATATTTCCCACCACTATCCTCGGGCCGGGCCTTTGTTTTTATTTTTATTTTATCATTGGCCTAATCTGAGGAGAAATCTATGCCATAAACAGAAATATAATAGGTCTTTATTACACGGGTCTTCTCAATGCCGTGGAACGCTCCGTTCACTTGCATGGGTAGTAGTCCGGTGACTTGTCAACCCCAGCGTCTTCCGTTGCTAAGCGACGTAACCGTCTTTGCGGACAAATTATTTCTCTGCTGATCCAACACTACGAATGCTGGTAACAAATAAATTGTAAAAAAGACACAGCATGTGAAGTTATTTTGTTCGTTTTGGCAAGTAGCCGTGTAATAAGCGGGCTAATGTATAGAATGTATGGTTCGGGCATCTGGCAAGGTTGCCCACTGGGCGCCTCCCTTGGGAGGTGTTTCAGGCACGTCCAGTGGGGAGGAGACCTGGGGGAAGACCCAGGACTAGGTGGAGAGATTATATCTCAACACTGGCCTGGGAACGCCTCGGGATCCCCCCGTCAGAGCTGGTCAATGTGGCCCAGGAAAGGGAAGTCCGGGGCCCCCTGCTTGAGCTGCTCCTCCCGCGAACCGACCCCGGATAAGCGGACGAAGATGAGATGAGATGTATAGAACGTCGCCGGTCATTATCGAAAATAAGACCCTTCAGGGCGAAGCAAGACACCTTCGCTGCGCGTCGGTGTACTGTTCGCCCTGGTGGGGCTTATTTTCCCGATAATGACCGGCGTTCTATGCATTATCCCTTACATAGGCTATATATTTAGCAGAGTAGACCTAGTAACAAATGTGTACAAAGTTATATGTATTAAAAAAAATGTTGGGTTGAAATCGGGCTCGGGCTCATAATTACAGTTAATGTGTCGGGGCGGGCCGGGCTCGGACAGAACGTGGACGGGCTCGGGCTTGATTTTCTTTATTAATCGAATGGGAAATGCAATAGGCCTATTTTAGTACCGAATCACCGTTAAACTTGTTTCTAATAACATTTCTAGCGAGAAATATACTTTTTACTTGCATAATCTTTAGTCAGTGATTACGTCTGATCTTTAGTTTTATAGTTATAAGCAGTGGCGGCTCGCCTATAGAGGGCGCTGGGGCGCCGCCCTCCCGCCGACCGGCCACCTTTTCTTTTATAAATATATTTATATATATTTTTTTTAATCTTCTCATTTTGAGATTTAATCTATTTTAATTGCATTCGAATAATGCATTTGCTTTAGAACAGGGGTTTTCAAAGTGTGAGAGAGTGAGCCCCCCCTCAGAGAAAAAAATTCAGCTGAGCCCCCCCCCCCCAATTTTATTTTCTAAATACCTGTGTTTTGAAAGCTATTTTAATTATTTTACACATTTCAAACATCTCCGATCATAATTTTAAAACATTTGGAACATATTTTTGAAACGTTAAAAAAAAAAAATTAACATATTTTTTAAACATATTTCTGAAACATTACAACAATTTTTTGTGTTTTTAAACAACATAATTTAACAACTTTATCTAAGCATGTTTTAGCATAACCTTTTTTAAATACATTTGAACATCTTAATCTGTTTAAACTGCCAGTTTATAGATTCATTCCCCGACTCTGAATTTTCTGAGTCGAATCAGATCTGCCTTTTCAGTCCAGAGATTCGACTATTCGGCGGGGTTTGTTTACCGGCGTTGCTATGGTGACCTAAATTATTATCAGCAACTGAAAACGACGCCGGTTTGAAACTAAAACTGTGATTCTGAAAAAAGTATAAATGCTATCAAAATTCCGTTTAGATAGTATTGAAGATACAAGTGTGTAGATTTGTTTAATGGTTTGAACGATGGTAAACGGTTGAAAAAGGAATGAGTTAAGATGTCTAGAAGTAGGTGTATCAGAATGGGCTGACGTCTTCAATGAAAACAGCTGAAAACGAAGCAGTATGAAACTAAAACTGCGATTCTGAAGACATTTTAAATGATATCGAAATTCTGTTTAGATATTATTGAAGATTCAAGTGTGTAGATTTGTTAAATGGTTTGCACGAAGATAAACGGTGGAAAATTGATTTAGTTATGTTACTTCTACAGTTGAAGTACGACTGATGATTTGAATCATCGTCTTTCAGGGTTTTTTTCGGATAATTTTTTTCTCACGTCGCGCCCCCCCTGAAAAACTCTGGCGCGCCCCACAGTTTGAAAACCACTGCTTTAGAATATCTTTAGAATCCCCTATAATTAAATCTTCATTCACTGACATGTTCAACGTTCCACATGCCTGAATTATTAGCCAATGGTTCCCCCGTTGCTAGGCAGAAAAGTACATAATTTCGCCAATCAGCGTTGTCGAATTGTATGGCGCTCAAGATATAGCCCCAAGCGCAGTGCACCGTCCACTGCGCGTAACCGCGCATTATCCATTACCTCAGAGATCAGCAAGATGGCGACTTTGAGTACTGCTTCCACTGTTTCCCTGTGAGTTCAGCTAGCCCCAAATTCAGTTAAGTCTTTGCTTATGAATCCCTTCGAAAGAAGAACACTTGCAGAGAAATTGCTAGTAAAAGAACTCTGAGCAGAAAAGCCAGAAGTGAACATAACCCAAAAAGCAAGAGAAAAGGATAGAGCATACAAGAGAAGTTTTTCCAGAGTTTGGGTCAGGCTTGGCTAACTAGCTGTGGGTATGCCAATGCAATTTTTTGCTTTCCTTGTATACTTTTTAAAACAAGTGCGTGTGATAGTTCGTGGACACAGACCTGACGTTATGGCCCGGTCAGACTACACGATTATCAGACATTCCTCCACGATTTACCATGTCACACTATACGATCGCAGAGTCAGGAAATCGGGGCTTGTCTCGTCGTAAGACTGGCCACACTACAAGATTCTCAGACATTCCTCCACGATTTAACATGTCACACTTTAAGCGTATGGTACTCTTTAAAGCCCAGTTCAGACCAAAGATTCAAGAAAAAAAGATATGAGTACCATATTAAGCGCTATATACATTTTATTTATTATTATTATTATTATTACTATACGATCTCAGAGCCAGGAAATCGGGGCTTGTCTCGTAGTAAGACTGGCCACACAACAAGATTCGGCGGTGCGATGCTCTCTACTTTGTATCATTCACGTTTGCACGTTTGTTTATATCTGCTCAATGCGGCAATTCCTCACAGTAGTTGCGTTGCGCGTGACATGAACTATACAAAGTAGACGCAGCAACAACGTAGCCTGGCAACGAAGCGTCAACGATGGATCCCGAATACCTAGCACTAGGCATTATGTTGGCGGTCCTCTTCACAGAGACGAAAAAGAAGAAAAAGAAGAAAAGATTGTGGACTCGTTCTTGGGTTGCAAGAAGAGGAGAGTTCGGGATGTCGGTGCTACTTACCGAACTGGAGGTAATGTTTCATTTACATAATAATTGACGTTATCGTATGCTCATGAAATGTACGCTCGTGAAGACTGTGTCAACTGCCAACACTCATATTATATTATCAAACTTTTAATAGCCTACTTACCGTACTGTCCATCTATGTTGCTCTTACCCGTTATATCCATCTTATTTTCTCATACCTCGTTACTTTACTTTGTTTTGTTTTAATTACCCCTGCACTATCCCACCCTATTAATTAACTATACTGTAGGCCTACTTATATTGCACTATATGCCAATCACGTTCAAACCGCACCTTAACCGCTATTTTGCACTACCATTTAGAAACCAACCACATTTAGTTTTCTCTGTAGGTCTACTTGTACCCCAAAACAACACTTGCAGTATATGCAGTAATGAAAGTTTTTTTTTTTATCATGCAGGTGACTGATAGGAAAGGGTTCCGTGAGTTCCTGAGGATGAGCGTCGAGGACTTTCAACTCCTTCTGGGGAAAGTTGAGCCTCTCATCAAAAAGACGGACACAAAAATGAGAAGGGCCATCAGTGCCGGACAGAGATTGTCCTTAACCCTCAGATTCCTTGCAACTGGTAGGCCTAAATGGAATGATTTTGAACAGAATGATGTATTATTAAATCTTATTATTTACACACATAACCTGTTTGCCTTCTTAGGTGAGTCTTTCAGGTCACTGAGCTTCCAGTACAGGATTGGCAGGTCTACTGTTGGCTTGATTGTAATGGAGACCTGCCAAGCATTGTACATTGTTTTGAAGGAAGATCACATGAAGGTATTGTAATATCCTTTCTTTGTTTGACATCACAACAAACCTTATTGTGATGATATCATTTCCATGAGCATTACAGAGCAACCTAGGGAGATGTTTACCATTATGATGTATTTAGACAGTACTGCCAACTACAGGACATTTATAAAATGACATATATAACATCCTCCATCTACTATGTAGCCTAAAATATTTGTCGTAAATACCCTAATGGGGTATTTCATAAGTTAATAAGTTAATAAATTAATAAATGATATTTGCCTCTGGCTAGATATATTTCTGATCTAATCAAGTATTTCTGTATTTGTTTATTTTTGTCTATTTTTCAGACACCAACAACTGAGTCAGAGTGGCGAGAGATAGCGAGCGGATTCGAAGACAAATGGCAATTTCCTCATTGCTTAGGTGCAATTGATGGGAAACACATCTACATTCAGCCCCCTGCCAAATCAGGAAGTTCGTTTTATAATTACAAAGGCAGGTTCTCAATTGTGCTAATGGCAGTTGTAGATGCCAACTACAAATTCATTTATGCAAGTGTTGGCACTCAGGGCCGAATGTCGGACGCAAGTCTGTTTGGACACTCAGATCTCCGCAGTGCCATGGACAGAGACCTGTTACATTTTCCCCGCCCTGAGCCACTTCCCAATACAGATTTAATCATGCCCTATATGTTTGTTGGTGATGAAGCATTCCCTCTCCGTTCTGACCTTATCAAGCCCTATCCCCACAGAAACCTTGATCATGGACAGCGAATTTTCAATTATAGATTATGTAGAGCAAGGCGAACTGTGGAAAATGCATTTGGCATATTGACAAATAGATTACGTGTGTTCCTAACAAATATTTCTATTGAACCAGATAAGGTAACTTGCATCACCCTTGCTGCCCTTGCCCTCCACAATTTCCTGAGGGAAAAATCAGAGGCCTACGTGCCTCCAGTCTTTGTGGACAGAGAGGACGAGAACCACAGAGTCATTGCCGGAACATGGCGAAGAGGTGGAGATCTTGACTCTGTGGCATTGAGTAGGGCGCGGAATGCCACAACCACTGCTAAAGACCAGCGTGACCTGCTGAAGGCATATTTTCAATCCTCTGAAGGATCCGTTGATTGGCAGGAGGATATGATTTGAAAATGTTTTGCATTGATATTTATTTATTATCAATTGGTTTATACTATTTATAATATACTATTTATTTATTTACGCTATTATACTATTTATTAGTTAGTTACAACAGTGTTGTTAGTTAGACAGTAAACCAATATTTACAGAGTATTTATTATCATCTTGTTTATACTATTTATTATATACTATACTTATTTATGCTATTACTACTACTATACTACTATTTATTAGTTACAACAGTGTTATGTTAGACAGAAAATCAACATTTAACAAATATTTATTGTCATTTTCTTTATACTATTTATTATATACTATCTATTTATACTACTACTACTACTATACTATTATTTATCAGTTCGTTATAACAGTGTTATGATAGTTAGACAGTAAACCAATGGGATGCAACACGATAAATAAAGGAACAAACAATTTACCTAATATTTAACAAATGCAATAAATAAATTAAAATAACAATTGGCGAGTTCTATAATGTCTCTTTGATACTAGTCATAATTGTAGCCCATAGTATTGTGCTGTGGAGGCATGTTGTGGGTTTGCAGAGGTGTGTGGCCTGTGCTCTGCTCTGGCCAAGAAGTTTGAGCAGGGTTAGCTGTTCTCTGCTCATTCTCCTGGGCATCATAGAGCATTAACATTATGTTTCGGCGTAGTCTCAAGCGTGTAGTTTTGTCCTGCACATGTTTAAGCTCACAAGCCACCTGCTTCCCAAAAATATCCTCCACATCTTTGCCTGCGGCAAGCAAAGTTGTTGAGACATTCCGAAGAATGTCCACCTTCTCCTTCTCCATCTCCATCTCCACGTCCCTTGTAGGCTTTCGTTTTTTTCTCTGGGCTCTGGACTCCTGGACAGGTGGAGGTCTAGGTGGGAATGGTAGTGGTGGGTTGGTAATAGCTGGGGGGCCCTCAGCCTCTGTCTCTTCCTCACTGCTCTCTGTGGCCTCTTGTTGACTGTCATCAAACTAAAATGAAGAGAATCATAAAAAAGACAGGGAAGGTATTAATTAATGAGAATTAACTGAAAGTTAATAAATAAAGTTAAAGTTTTTAAACACAGACTTCCAAGTAGTACTTGCATTCAGTGTTGTTTGTGATGGTCTATGCGCTATGTGTGCCCGCAAAAAAACCATACTCTGACAGATCCACTTCTGTCGTGGGGTCAGGGTGACATCCTTCTGCCCACTCCCACTTGGTTTGGGATGGAGCAGTTTGCCAAACTGTGTCCGCAGAGACGCAGCTCTAGTTGTTATCTCTACAACTGCAATTTTTAAGAGAAAATAAGGTTTCAATCCAGGTAACAGAACACTCTGATAAATTATGATGATAAGCTCTTGATGAAATTTCAATGTTAGGATGCATTTATTATTGAATGGGAATATATACCATTCAAGGTGTAATTACAGGCATTCCAATAGCCTTTTAACCCAACATTTTGTAACCATATGCAACAATAACAGTTTATCTGGCTGAACATTTGGTAATCAGGCCAGTTGGAGTTTTATGATAGGTTATGATAGCTATTAGCACGTCAACAGCTGATGGCTCCAAACTTACCAGGTAGGTCAAGGGTGTCGGCTATTTCTCGCCAGGCTTTATCCCTTTTCACCCTATCGTGAAAGTCCTTTGAGGACACGTCGAAAATGCATGGACGTTGCTGCCACATTTCCACCAAGGTTGTCTCCATAGTGTTGCTCCATTTTCTCTCGTTTTCTTTGTTAGCATTCTTCTTGATCGAATTCATTTTTGCGGTTGTTACTCCTAATCAGCGTAGTGCAGTGAAGGCAGTTGGTAAACACTGCGCGTGAGCTCCAGCTGTTCGCGGGATTCCCTCACGCAACTGGGGGCGTGGTTCCCTCATGTCAACAGTGTATACGTCATGCGATTCCCCAAAAAATTCTGACATGCCAAACATTTCGTCGTGGGGTTTTCGAACGTCGCAGACGAAAACATCGCAGATCGCAAGCATGCCACATTACAAGACCTCGTCTCGTCGCCGACTCCTCAAAATCGTGTAGTCTGGCCGGGCCATAATGGCCCGGCCAGACTACACGATTTCAGCCCGATTTTGCCCCGATTCTTTCGTCACAGACGAATTTGCGAATCGTACACGATTTTGAGGAGTCGGCGACGAGACGAGGTCTTGTAATGTGGCATGCTTGCGATCTGCGATGTTTTCGTCTGCGACGTTCGAAAACCCCACGACGAAATGTTTGGCATGTCAGAATTTTTTGGGGAATCGCATGACGTATACATTGTTGACATAGATAGATAGATGGATAGATAGATAGATAGATAGATAGATAGATAGATAGATAGATCCTTTAATAACATGACATGAGGGAACCACGCCCCCAGTTGCGTGAGGGAAGCCCGCGAACAGCTTGAGCTCACGCGCAGTGTTTACCAACTGCCTTCACTGCACTACGCTGATTAGGAGTAACAACCGCAAAAATGAATTTGATCAAGAAGATCTGGCTTTGTTGCCAGGCTACGTTGTTGCTGCGTCTATTTAGACTGTGTTGACGGTCTCTATGGTTACTGCTGCTGCGTGCTGACGTCTCGGGGACGCACAGCATGCTGGGGCGCGTTGGTCGTTATTGGTGGTGGGAACTGGGCTAATAAAGCTAGTGGGTGTAACACCGTTCGCTGTCTACACTATCATCATTCATGCACATCTACAGTCTACTTTGTATAGTTCATGTCACGCGCAACGCAACTACTGTGAGGAATTGCCGCATTGAGCAGATATAAACAAACGTGCAAACGTGAATGATACAAAGTAGAGAGCATCGCACCGTCGAATCTTGTTGTGTGGCCAGTCTTACTACGAGACAAGCCCCGATTTCCTGGCTCTGAGATCGTATAGTAATAATAATAATAATAATAATAATAATAAATAAAATGTATATAGCGCTTAATATGGTACTCTAATCGAACGATAAGACGCTTAAAGTGTGACACGTTAAATCGTGGAGGAATGTCTGAGAATCTTGTAGTGTGGCCAGTCTTACGACGAGACAAGCCCCGATTTCCTGACTCTGCGATCGTATAGTGTGACATGGTAAATCGTGGAGGAATGTCTGAGAATCGTGTAGTCTGAACGGGCCATTAGAGGAATGACACATTCTGTCAGAAAGGATAAAAAAAACACAAGCGAGCAAGAGTGCATATTGTGGCGAGCAGCGCGGGAAGGACGAGACGGGAGCCCAGGTTGGAATGGCGGCGCAACTCTCGTGCCTCAATACACCGCACGACCCCGAGAGCTGCCTTTATTCAAACACACAACAGAAAACACGGCACACCTGACCAACACACACAACACTCTCACTAATGGTCCCGATCACACTACACATCACAATTAACACACAAACAATAAAGAACCCCAAACCCGTTAACCCCACTTAACCTAATAACATAAACAAGTTATCTAAAGACAATAAACCCCCTTTTCCCCAAACAACATTATGAATACCCCATTACCCAGACTCCCCAGGGGGTAGGAGTCGCCACACAGCCCCCACCTTAGGGGTCAGACGTCCCGACGACCCCAACACCCAATGCACAGTCCCGAGTGTTCAGGGGGCCAGCGCCGCCGCCTTGGCCCCTGCCAGTAGTGGCCCCGTTGCGGTGCAGCCTTCCCCTCGGGTTGGGACGCCCGTCTCCAACTGTCCGCAGAGGACCTGGGGGTGTGGTGGTCGGGAACCACCTCTTTCGGGGCCCCCACCAGGTTCTGCTGTAGGGGGGCTCTGGAGCGCCGTTCGGGCGCCCCATCCTCCGCCGCCCTCCGACGTCTGGCCTTCCGACGGCCACGCCGGAAGGCCAGACGTGGGTGGGCGGGTTTCTGACGAGGGTGGGTGGCACGCTGCCCCGTCCACCCGCAGTCCTCGACCAGCCTAAGCTGCCGACACTGCTGCGGCTCAAGGTCAGCCCTGTCGTGCCGCCACAGTGCACGGGAAGCCTCAGCCGCCTCGGTGGCGGGAAGGGTGGCCGTCCGGACCCGGCCCTTCCGCTGCCTGGACCTGACCTCCACGTTCTTTGTGCCGGGGGCGGCCGCTGCCCCAGCCGCGTCCACGGATGCACCATCAGGACGGCGGCAGAGCTCCACCTCAGCCCGTTCTGCCTGGTCCAGAGCCGCATCGAAGGTCTGGGGCGCGGTGAGGCGGACATGCTGCCCGAGACTCTCCGGCTGCAGTCCCCGCAGGAAAGCGTGGAGCGCCAGGGCCTCCCGTGTAGCCGCGTTGAATTCCGGGTAGCTGCGTCGGGTCAAGAGCTGGACGTCAGCAGCGTAGACGCCCAGGCTCTCCTCCTCCCGGCGGCGGTGAGAAGCCAGCAACTGCTTGCTCTCGTTGCTGGAGACCCGTTCACCCAACCGCCTCTCCAACGCTTGAATCAGGGCCTGAAGGTCTCGCTGGTCCGCTTGGTCCAGGTCGAGCAGCACCCGTGCTGCCGTCCCCTCCAACGCCAGGGCAAGGTGGACAACCGCCTCCTCGGCACCCCAGTCGTTATGCCACGCTGCAAGCCGGAACTGGGCCAGGTATGGTTCCAACTGCGTTATCCCGGTGAACTTCGGCAGCCTAACCGCTGTCCTGGGGCGGTGGGCAGCCGCCGGTCCTCCGGGCCTTCCGGTCGTATCCACAGGGGGGCGCTGCGCTCCCATAGCGCAGGGTGCGTTGTCCATGGGCTCGACTGCGAAACTCAAATCCCCCCGCGCATGCGCAGGCCAAATCCCACTTCAGACACCAATGTGGCGAGCAGCGCGGGAAGGACGAGACGGGAGCCCAGGTTGGAATGGCGGCGCAACTCTCGTGCCTCAATACACCGCACGACCCCGAGAGCTGCCTTTATTCAAACACACAACAGAAAACACGGCACACCTGACCAACACACACAACACTCTCACTAATGGTCCCGATCACACTACACATCACAATTAACACACAAACAATAAAGAACCCCAAACCCGTTAACCCCACTTAACCTAATAACATAAACAAGTTATCTAAAGACAATAAACCCCCTTTTCCCCAAACAACATTATGAATACCCCATTACCCAGACTCCCCAGGGGGTAGGAGTCGCCACAATATGAACAACTGTGTGAAGCTAGTCATGCTAGAGGTAAGCAACTTCTATTTATTCCACTAGCCTATATGTATTTCCCTTGAGATGGACAATGGTTGCAGACCCTCACAACCTCCCCCCACCCCATACTGTATATAGTTCTCTGCAAACCTATGGTTGGACCAGGCCTTCATTGTGCATATTGTATATAGTCCTCTGCAAACCTATTCAGTGTACATACTGTATATAGTTCTCTGCAAACATGGTGGCATCAGGCCTTCAGTGTGCATATTGTATATAGTCCTCTGTAAACCTATTCAGTGTACATACTGTATATAGTTCTCGGCAAACCTATGGTTGCTTCAGGCCTTCAGTGTTCATATTGTATATAGTCCTTTGCAAACCTATTCAGTGTACATACTGTATATAGTCCTCTGCAAACCTATGGTGGCATCAGGCCTTCAGTGTGCATATTGTACTGTATGTTGTCGTCTGCAAACCTATGTTGGTATCATGCCTTAAGTGTGTCTTCAACAACCACACACAAAAGTTTGCACATTTACATGAATTTTGTGGAATTCATATTTCATTGTATTTGTCTAAATGCATACCAATTTCAGACTGTAGATATATTTATGAGTGACGTTTACCAACAACACAATGGCTTGGCCGTAACACACTCACCCATTATCTCTATCTCTCTCTCACTCACACAGAGAGAGGGAGAGAATGTTACCTTGTGTGTAATTCAAAGTTATTGTTGATGTATCTGCACTCTTAATGTTGCTGATTTCTACAAGGCAAAAAATTTACTTAACCCTCCTGTTATGTTTCGGGTCAAATTGACCCGTTTTAAAGTTTGAAGATCTAGGAAAAATAGTTAAAAGTATTTTTTCAGGATGAAACTTCTTCTGCTTGCCTTAACCCTCCTGTTATGTTCGTTTGTCAGGAACAGCAATGGTGTTCCCGGGTCAATTTGACCCGGTGCATGTTTATTATCTAAAAGATGTCCTAAACCCAAAAAATCCTAACAAGCAGTGTGAACATGTCATTACTAACTCCATTAGTAAGTATTCTATCAATATTTAGTGCAATAGTGTTCCTTACCTCTAACAGGTAATGGTTCAATTCGGATAATTCACTCGTTTTTTTCATAAAAAAAAAGATATTTGTTCAAACTTATTTTTTTTATGTTTCACCACTTTATTATGGGTTAGGCCTGAAAGGCGCCTCTAAATTAAATGTATTATTATTATACCTTTCATCCACTGTGATATTAGGGCCTGGGTTATAGAGTAGTGAAAGTTGCTCTACCCACTTGTCCCACAATGTCCTAACTAGCTGCCAGCTTGTCTCTCTCCCGTCTACCAGCCTTTGTCTCTCGATTATCAAATCTGATTACTCTGGAGAATATGTGAAAAGTCTCCAGAGACATTGTGGCTCGAAATATAGCCCTGCCTGTCTCTGCATCCCACAGACTGGCTGTCGATTCATCCTTGGACTTATAGACCCCAGCCAGGATGAGGAGCCCCAAATACGCATCTAAATGTGTTTTGTCCAGCTCCTTCCACATCTCCCCAAAAACACGTCTCCCTCATAGATCAGTCATTTCCAGAATGATTTTCTGTATTGAATTTGGCATGACCAGCTCAAAAGCTGACTTGATGTCAATCACACGCGTCACTGCCATCCTAGTGGGCCCTGGCACTGTCTTTATTATGTTTTCTGCAGACAGTTTCGCCTGACTCATGTTTTGGGATGAAGACCACTGTATTTCACCATGTTTTGTCATGAATGTCTTGCTAGGAGGAATAGGAATAGCAATTCCCTCATCTGGTTCAAAATCAGGGGCCGTATTCACAAAGCATTTTATCTTACCGCTAGGAGTGCTGCTAACTCGCGCTAAAACATTTTACGTAGGAGTTTTTTCTTAAAAGTTATTCACAAAGCCGCTGAGACCTACTCTTACTAAGGATAAATCACAAAGAGTGAACTAAGAGTGACGCGCCGTTGCTATGGATTACGTCAATTCTCGTGCACGAGTTTAGAAGCGGTCAGTTCGGTGATTGGTTGTTCAGACGAGCCCACTGAATCACCGAAAAACAAGGAAATAGCCTAGGCTAGAAATGAATTAAGTAGTTATAGTGCAGTTAGCAGAATACACGCATGATGACAATTTTGTGCAGACCACGATAATGACGTTGTAGCCTGCACGTTCAAGAGAGAGAGAAAGCAAACAATAAAAATACGTAAAATCTAAAAGAAAATAAATGTTACGAACTACCCAAGTGTTGACTGATTTGTGCCAAGGTGTTTACCTAAAATGTGTTTTCAAAGTGATCCCTAAATGCCTGTCCACTCGGTTCCACACGGCCAAATTCCTTGTAATGTTGATCGCCATCATCATCATCATCATCATCGTCTGGCTGTGGAATGTTCCTCCGCTTGCAAAGGTTGTGTAGAATGGCACATACAGTGATAACTGTGCTTGCCCTCTCTGGGGTGAGGCGTATTTCGCCGTGGAGGACATGAAACCGACGTTTCATCTGCCCAATTCCTCTCTCCACAACATTTCGTGTATGTTTGTGTGCTCGCAAAGAGCCAATACGATGTGTTTTACGCATAGGACTAAGTGTAATCTGCGTAATCACTTACATGTTACACTTTAACTGTGCTCCCGGTTGTGGATTAAGGTAGGGTGTCTAGAGCCACGTCTTGCATGGATTGTCACTGTCACCCAGCAAGTGACACCCAACTGGTACATCTCAAAAAGCTGCCTCAGACCGCTCACCATTAAAATGCGCGAATCATGGGTAGCTGAAGATCCAGGCCACTTTGCAACAACATCCAGTAGGCTATGTTAAAATTTGCATCAAAAACAACCTGCGTGTTGATGGAATGCACTTTCTTTCCCACTATTGACGAACACGTCCTCGTCTTTTGATGGCGCAATTATTTGTATTTTTTATAAGTTATATATATTTTTTTATAACTTATAATTTTTATAACATTTTATTTTGGGACTAATCGGATTATTCCTGTTAGTCGGGGATGTTATTGCATCGCGCATTAACTCCACAATAAGTTGAATACCCTAAGATTTCGTCTCGCAGGCATTTTAAGATTCTTTGTGAATAGGTCTTACTGAGTTAGGAGTCCTCTTGAGGACTTTTAAGCTCTCCTAGACTTAGGTGCTACTTTTAGTCCTAAAATACTTTGTGAATTGCTCTTAGTAAAAAAAGTTAGGAGTCCTAAATTTAAGAGTGACACGCCCATTATTTTTAGGAGTTACTCCTAAATTCGCCAGTTAGGACCTACTTTTAGCCCTAAGATCCTTTGTGAATACGGCCCCAGATTCATTAGAATCTGAATTTAGCTCAAGATCGTCTTCGTCTTCAGACACATCCTCCTCTATTTCACTGTCATGATCAGTGATGAAGTCCCGAGCCTCCTGGACTGTCATCCATTTGCTTCTGCTGCTCATTTTGTCAAGGTCTGCCTGACAGTGTAATGCAGAGAATATTTGATATGTTTTGACCCTCCCCTGTTGAGTGTCCACTTGTTGAAATGTCTCACAGTTGTAAAGAAAGAATTAGTCTGACATTTCTGACACCCTTTTACCTCCAGTTTTACTGCTGGGTCAAATTGACCCGAACAGTATCTATGTGATATAAACATGCATAGGGGGGGTTGCAAATATGTGAGATGAACTATTTTCATATTATATGTTGATTACACTAATTAAAACTTAGTTCCCTGGCCCCATTCGTCTTTGTAAGTAAATGTTCTTTTTTTGCCTTTTATTTTGTCAGAATGCACCAGAATGCTTCGTTTGTTTGTGAAAATCACAAAAAAATCTTGTGGGGGAGGATGCCCCCAGACCCCCCTTTTTGGGTTTGGAATGCAAACGTTCAGCCCCCCCTCAAATAAATTCCACCAGCCGCCACTGGTTATTAGGAAGATTTTATCGGCTCAATCGCATGTTTCAACGACGTCAGGTTGCTAGGGACACTGCTTTCGCTAAACTAGCAGCTCACGTGTTACCTGCGTTTGTGTTATTAAACCGTCACTTTATGGAACTTTTATTGTATCATCTTGTTGGAAACACGTATATCTGAGAGCCAACCCAGTCGCCAAAAGCATACGACAGTGTACGTTTTAGTGAACACTGGATTACGTTGCATTTCAACATAAAATAGCGTGTTATACACGTTTACACACGCACACGGACACGCACACGCACACACACAATGCATTTCGCTGCTAAAACAACAAAAAATATTCCCCCTACTTCAAAACATTGGGTGGATTTTGAACGGTATGTGGGCAGGACGTTTTTTGCAGGACCTGGCAACCCTGCGCTGTTGCCCGAGGTGCTGAAATGCTCCGGAAAATATCTGGATCCACTATGGCCAAAAGACTTGTATGCCCCCCCTCCCCCCTTAAATAAATACTATGGCAGAATAAAGAATAAATTCATGCATTATCATTCAACTTGAACATGTTTTTTTACAGTATAGCGTGGTGGAGGGATGACGTATGTTGGCCAACCCGGAAGCGTCGCCCTGGGTTCCCTTGACAAAAAGCCAATGGGTTTTTCCATTGGATTTTGGATTATTGCAGAAAAATTAGCATCTTTGAAGCACCTCCTCAAAAACTGAAAATAAATATTTATTTTCAGTTTAGGAAATGATCTCGGTGTGGCAAGAGGGCGAGCTTGATCTCATTGGACTCAGCTTAACGTGTAGATGCTAAATAACATGTAATTCGTCAAAAATCTCCATCGGGAAGCAAATCTATAGCTGGTCATTATGGATAAAGGCCTCCAAAATCGACAGCTAATTACTACCCCGAAACATATTCAAATATGATCATGTGTGGCACTGTTGCAATCGCCTCGAAACGTAGATGTCAAAGGACATCTTGTTTGCCCCGTTACGCCCGGGGAAGATATTTTCATACTTCTAATGGATTTATTCATATTTTAAGGTTCTCGGAGTGAGACTTTAAGCGGCTGCAGCAGAAGAGTTGAGACGCAAGACGATAAAGACATTTATAGAATATTCCCATTCACATTATGATTCTTCGTCATAACTATCCGACCAAATATCCTTCACATTCACCAAGCGAAGATTATGAAAGTCCAGGCCCCCCCTTCCTGCCCTCGGGGTCCGACCGGGCCAAGTTTCGGTGCGGGGGTCCCAGTTAGGCCCTAGAATAAGGTATTAAAATTTCAGGGTGGTAGAACCTTCCTATCTCAAAAACGATACGGGGTAATCTCCTCCTCCTGGGGTATAACGGCACCAGACGCTCCAGATATCCAGGAATACACAGAGGAGAGAAAAGTGTTAATTTCCTTGACTTTAGGTTCAAACCATTCATTGTCATCCTTCTGTCTTTCTTCCTCTGTCAAAAGCTCCTGATAATTGTAGTGTAAGGTCTTAAACTTTTCAAACAAGTCTTTGTATGTGTGAAGGTTTTCTCTCACTTCACTAAGTCCTGACACATCTTCCATTAACTGAATCATGATATTCTTTCTTCTAGTTAACTGAGAAAGCTTTGCTTTTCTAGCCTTTTTTACTTTAGGCAAGGCAAGGCACAATTTTTTATATAGCACATTTTCGTACCAGGGCAATTCAAAGTGCTTCACATGCAAAAATGAAAAATTAATAAAATAGGAAAGCGCATTTATACTCTAAAAGTGTACGTTAAAAAAAAAGAAAATAGTACAAAGTTAGAGTTTTTGATGTATATTTCAATAAAAGCTGAGGCGAAACAAAAATGTTTAATAATAAGACCATAAAAACCATGAAAACATAAAATCCCTAAAAGCAGAAAAAGTGTTTGCATAGATGAGTGAGGGGAGAGCTCTAAAGGAATGTTGGGATGGAAAGACCTAGGCATAGGCGAGGAAGAAGAGGTGTGTCTTTAGCCTGCTTTTAAAACAGCTTGTTGTTGGAGCAGTTTTTGTGTACTCAGGTAAGCAGTTCCAAACTTTAACAGCATATGAGCTAAAAGCAGCTTCTCCCTGTTTTGTTCTGGTAATGGGTGGGATCAGGAGGACCCTTTCTTGGGATCTGAGAGACCTGGTAGGGGTGTAGTGCTGCAATAGGTCTTTCAGGTAGACAGGGCCAGTTCCATTTAGAGACTTAAAAACCAATAATAAAATCTTAAAATCAATTCTGAACTGAACTGGTAGCCAGTGGAGGTGTTTAAGCAGTGGTGTAATGTGGTCTGTCCTTTTAGCCCTCATCAGGATTCTGGCTGCCGCATTTTGGATCAGCTGGAGCTGTCTGATAGTTTTCTTGGGCAGGCCTGTAAGAAGACCATTACAATAGTCCAACCTACTGGAAACAAAGGCATGGATATGTTTTTCGAGGTCATCTTGCGACATGAAATTCTTAATTTCGAGATGTGTTTTAGGTGGTAGTAGGAGGATTTTGTGATGGCTTTGATGTGGGAGTTAAAAGAAAGTTCACTGTCCAACTGCACACCCAGGTTTTTTACCGTTGTTTTGACCAGGTAGCCACTGCAGGTCAGTTTGGATGAGATGCGGTCTCTGAGATCCTTTTTTCCAAAAACTATTATTTCCGTTTTCTCGTTGTTCAGCTGCAGAAAGTTAGTGCTCATCCAGTTTTTAACATCTTCCACACAGCAGATCAGTGTGTCCAGTGGGCTGAGGTCGTTGGGGGAGAGGGAAAAATAAAGCTGTGTATCGTCAGCGTAACTGTGGTAGGAGATCCGACGCTGACGGATGACCAGTCCCAGTGGGAGCATGTACAGATTGAATAAAAGAGGGCCTAAAATAGATCCTTGTGGGACACCACAGTGGAGGGGGGTGGGAGGTGATGACCAGTTGCCTATGGAGACATAGAATTGTCTTCCTTCTAGATATGACTTTAGCCAGCCAAGGACTGTACCGGAAAGACCAACCCAGTGCTGAAGTATGTGGAGTAAGATGGAATGGTCTACCGTGTCAAATGCTGCACAAGGTCCAATAGAACCAACACAGTTGCCTTGCCTGTATCCAAGTTAAGACGTATGTCGTTCAAAACCTTGATCAGTGCTGTCTCAGTGCTGTGATGTGTCCGAAAGCCTGATTGGAAGGCTTCAAAGCAGTGATGGGAGGTTAAAAAATCAGTCAGTTGAGTAAAAACAATTTTCTCAAGTACTTTGCCTATAAAAGGTAGGTTTGAGCTAGGCCTGTAGTTATTAAGAAGAGTGGGATCCAGACTTCTTTTCTTGAGGATTGGCCTGACAAGTGCCGTTTTTAGAGAGCTAGGGACTACTCCCGATTGCAGAGACAAGTTTGTAATGGCCCGCAGCTCTGAGGAGATGAAAGGGAAAACAGACTTCAGGAAGTTAGTCGGTAGGGTGTCAAGGCTGCAGGTGGTGGAGTTTAGCCTGCTTACAGTCTCTGATAAAGCTTCCAGGGTCACTTGGGAGAATTCAGAGAAAATGGTAGTGTTACCACCAGATGGCGGCAGTAGGTCAAAGCGGGAGGTTGTGGGTGGGGGAATACTAGCTCTAATGTCCTCAATTTTTTTCTTGAAAAAGGAGGCAAATTTATTTCAGGCGTTAGTAGAGAGAAAGTGTGATGGAAGTTGGGTGGGGGAAATGGTTAATTTCTCCATTGTAGAAAAAAGCACCCGAGTGTTATTGATGTTGTTATTGATGAGGTTTGAGAAGTAGGACTGTCTGGAATTGCGGATCTCATTGTTGTAAGCACAGAGCTTTTCCTTATAGGTAGTGTAGTCAGAGGTTTGTCTGTGCTTACGCCATTTCCTCTCACTCTTTCTACAGTCTTGTTTGAGTATTTTGACAAAGGGGACGGAGAGCCAGGGAGAACTATTTTTCTTAGTGACTTTTTTTGTCTTCAATGGGGCGATGCTATCCATGATATTGGTCATCTTGGTAGTGAAGATGTCCAGTGCTGTTTCCGCTGAGACAGGTGGCTCCTTTGGTATTTCTGGACAGATGGTTGTGATGGCCTTCTCGAAAAGAGTAACGGTGTTTGCATTTATAATGCGCCTCTTTGTTGACATTGGTATTTGGAGTGGGAGAGACACGTCGAAAAAGACACAGAGGTGGTCAGAGAGCCCCAGGTCTAGCACAGTTGTGGTGATTGTAAGACCTTTTGTTATAACTAGGTCTAGGGTATGACCATGGGTGTGTGTTGGTTGGTCAATGTGCTGGGTAAGGGAGAAGGTATCCAGTATGGCAGTGAAGTCTCTGGTGAGGTGGTTTGTTGGGATGTCAATGTGAAAGTTGAAGTCTCCAGTTAAAATGAGGCAGTCATAGTCAGTGCAGATGGATGATAAGAGTTCAGTGAATTCATCAAGGAAGCTACTGGCAGATAGCTTTGGGGATCTATAGATGGTTATGAGCAGGATCTGTGGTGGACCTGTAATGATCCTGGCTAGGTACTCGAAGGAGGAGAAGTTACAGAGAGTGAGTTGTTTGCATTGATAGGATGACCTGGAGATGGTGGCTATTCCTCCACCTCTTCCATGTTGTCTGGCTGCATAACAAAAAACAAAGTTTGGGGGTGTGGCTTCAATGAGTGTGGTTTCACTTCTTGAATTGTCCAGCCAGGTTTCAGTTAACATCAGAAAATCAATCTTATGCTCAGTAATAATATCATTGATTAAAAATGACTTATTAGATAGAGATCTAGCATTGAGGAGAGCCATCTTAGTTGTTGGCGAAGGATTGCTGGGGGGGAGAGAGAGTTTTGTATTAACACCGGCAGCAGGTTAGCAGGGTTGGAATGTGAGATGGGCCGTGTTTCAAGTACTCTAGGTCTGATTATTACAGGGATGAAGCGGGGGAGAGGAGGGGGGTTAGAGTGTAGATCGGCCAGGCCTTCTTGTATAGTAGAGAGGGTACTTAGGGGATGAACGGTGGGAGGGCTAGGCCGAGAAGAGAGTCAGGGGGGGGCAAAGGCTATGAAATTTAGGAAGTTGAAAGTGAGCTGTTTAACTCCTTCCTTATTAGGATGAAACTGGTCTTTGTCATAAAAGTCATAGCGGGTCCAGAAGAGGTCATAATTTCCAATGAAATTATAACCGGCGGCTATACTGAAATTTTTAAGCCATTGATGAAGGCTGTAAAGCCGGCTGAAACATTCAGAGCCACGTGCAGGGGAAGGTATGGGGCCAGACAGAATACAGGATTTGCCAAGATATTCCAGTTTTACACAAAGTTCTTCGATCTCACTGTGGAGCTGAGCAGATTTTCTGTCCATGACATTATTTGACCCGATGTGGATAATTATCTTGGATATGGAGGGGAAAAGCTGTAGGATCTTTGGCAAGAGAGGAAAAAGATCATTTACCCTGCCATTATCAACACAATATGTGATGGCAGCAGGGAGTTTTACTTGTCTAATAATAGAATCCCCTAATAGGAGGATCTGTGGGGCTGAGGTGTGATCATATTTGTAAACAGTGTGCTTTGGGGGTAACTGGTGAGGAGAGGAATGCTGGGCATGGCGGACGTTAGGGGGCAGCAGTGCCTTCTCGGCGGGTGGAGTCATTGGCACTGGCAACAGAGAAGTAGGGCTCAGGTGCCTTTAGATGCCTGGTTACTGATTTCCATTTCAGTTCCAGTGCTTTCCGAGTTTTGGTCGCTATATGTTACTACATCCTTTCCAGTAGCTCCAGTGACTACTTCTTCCTCGGTACATTCGGTAACTTCCTCTACTTGTTCAGTAACTTCAGTAACACTTTCCTTTTCAATTGAATCTGCCATGCTTGATTATTGATGCTTATTGACGATTCATCAAGTGTTTCCAAACAAATCAGTAATCCACTCCAATAGCAGATGTCCTAAAGCTTGAATGAATCTTCAATATTATCTAATCCAATATCAGATATCCTTAAACTTAGTCTTCAACAGTCAATTTTCAAGCAATTGTCAAATGCATTGAGGGGAGTATACTCATGCTCTCAAACAATCAGGCCATGTGCTCGCCTGCCTTCATCCAGTCCATCCAGATCTTTCTCTGCTTCCAGTTCCAATCCAGTGTTTCTTCTTGGAATTACTTGTTGGAAGCAGTCTTTGACTTATGTTGTGGTTAACTCTTGTCCTTTGTTAACCACTGTGTGGCTGAGCTTGAAAGTCTGACGCTTATACCAGATGTACTAAATCAAAATAAATCCAGGTCCAGTGCGGTTTAAAGTTGAAAATTCCAATGGGTTTAATTAGACAAAATGAAAATACAAAACTCAAAAGTTCTTGCAGTTAGGTCAACATAAGGATTGCAAAGATAATCATGGGGTTCAGTTTGGTTCTCTGGCACAAGGTCAAAGACTGTGTCTTCCTGCTCAAGCCCCTCCCCCCAGGTAGGGTCGCCCTTATATAGGCGTCAAGGTCACCCGCATGGTCCAGCCACTAGAGGGAGATGACTCAGAGAAACACAAAAATTACAAAATAAAATAAACTTTTCTCCTTCTTCATTCTGGCTCCTACAGTGTTTTTCCACCACATTCTGAACCATTAGGTCTTGCAGGCAACACTTCTGAGGGGCTTTGTCCAAATGACAGTCCATTTGGGAAAACTTTTTTTCTCTAAGGGCTAGAACTCCAAATCTCGGATATGTCGTTCTCGGGGCCCCGGGAAATGTGTGTAAACATTTTAGTATCCCTAGCTATCTCGAAAAGGGGCGTGACCTCCAACAGTACAGTAAATGTACATAAGACAGAGGTTAGTTTCTAGTCCCCATTTTTTGTGGGATTTGTGGCTTAAGGTTTGTAGACACAGCTTGCCTGTGGCCACGTTTTTGAAGTCTGGGGTCAAAAGGAGCCGGCACCACGCCACTTATGAGATAACAAAAAGTTAATGCATATTTCTCTCGTAACTTTTTGTCATTATTAAAGAGAGGCCTGATTCTCAGATATGCATGCTGGATGGCTAGGGTGTAGGTCTGGGAAGAACTTCAGGCCAAAATCTTGCAAGCGAGCCGCTGGGTGCAGGTGCAACGAGATGGAGCACTTGCTGAGTCATTGCCTGTAGTGCTGGAGCCACAGGTTGAAGCGTATGCGTCCTTTGAGACCTCCTTTGATATATAAGAGACCCCAAGATACAGCTTACTTAAATGTTGTCGACTCAGTCACCTATTGCATCACTTCCTTTAGGGCTTAGGCCTCCTAAATTGATCATTATAGTATACTGTAATTGAATGCCCTCTTTCATATATATGATACCTCCACCACTGGGACGTGGCAACAATTCTCCAAATCCATATGGGGAGGGGGGGGGGGATGCTTGTGGACAGTAGGGGTGTACACTCAACATAAATATGAAGCAAACTCAGGAGAAGTAGGCCTAATGACATCTCACAAATATTTATTTAATAAATTGTTTCCAATAACCCTGCCTCGTTAAATCAATGAGCTTGGTGTTTTGCTTTCCAAAATAGGTTATAGTAGAAGTCTAAACTGCAGAATTTTTTTGCAGTTTTGACCACATCCAAGCTGCCTTTTAAGGATACCTTGGAATATCTGTAATTTTTAACCATCGGACCCTAGTTTGCGACAAAAAAAACACAATTGATGGCAGCTCCTTTGCCGCGTGGTTTTTAGAGCCATGTAAGGATTAGAGGGGGCGGTCGATAGCAACCACCATAGCAACCATGACGGTCAAGTGACTGGATGCAGCCCCGTTGAAAAAAATAGAATACCACCCTACACACTCAGGAGATTAATGATATTTAAATTATTATGAACATGAAGTCTTTATTTGCATGTGTTTACATTTCGTTCTGTGTAGCATGGAAAAATCGGAGAAACACTCCCATTCAGAATGCATTGGTTTACATTACGTTCTTTGGAGCATGGTTATTTTTATGTATTTATTTATTTTCAGTTTTTGAGTAGGTGCTTCAAAGATGCTAATTTTTCTGCAATAATCCAAAATCCAATGGAAAAACCCGTTGGCTTTTTGTCAAGGGAACCCAGTGCGACGCTTCCGGGTTGGCCAACATACGTCATCCCTCCACCACGCTATACTGTAAAAACACATGTTCAAGTTGAATGATAATGCATGAATTTATTCTTTATTCTGCCATAGTCTTTACTTAAGGGGGGAGGGGGGGCATACAAGTCTTTTGGCCATAGTGGATCCAGATCTATTCCGGAGCATTTCAGCACCTCGGGCAACAGTGCAGGGTTGCCAGGTCCTGCAAAAAACGTCCACCCAAAATGTCCTAGAAGCAGCCCAAATAAAAAAGATATTCCACTTTGGCCAATGTTTTGAAAGTAATAATATTTGAGGGAATATTTTTTGTTGTTGTTTTAGCAGCGAAATGCATATGTGTGTGTGTGTGTGTGTACGTGTATAACACAATATTTTATGTTGAAATGCGACGTAATCCAGTGTTCACGAAAACGTACACTGTCGTATGCTTTTGGCGACTGGGTTGGCTCTCAGATATAGGCTACGTGTTTCTAACAAGATGATATCATTAACATTTATATAAAATAACGGTTTAATAACACAAACGCAGGAAACACGTGAGCTGCTAGTTTAGCGAAAGCAGCGTCCCTAGCAACCTGACATTTTTGAAACATGCGAGCGAGCCGATAAAATCTTCCTAAAAACTATAAAACTAAAGATCAGACGTAATCACTGACTAAAGATTATGCAAGTAAAAAGTATATTTCTCGCTAGAAATGTTATTAGAAACAAGTTTAACGGTGATTCGGTCCTAAAATAAGCCTATTGCATTTCCCATTCGATTAATAAAAAAAATCAAGCCCGAGCCCATCCACGTTCGGACTACTACCCATGCAAGTGAACGGAGCGTTCCACGGCATTGAGAAGACCCGTGTAATAAAGTCCTATAATATTTCTGTTTATGGCATAGATTTCTCCTCAGATTAGGCCAATAAACCAATGATAAAATAAAAATAAAAACGCTCGATCAAAGGCCCGGCCCGAGGATTGTGGTGGGAAATATCGGCCCGACCCGGCCCGCAGGTCGGATCGGGTCGGGCTCGAGCTCGGGCAGAGAATCTAAACACTGACTTGAACTATTTAGCAGGTGTCTGTAGGCCTATATCAGGAGTTAATACACACCCTGCAGCCAATCAGAATACGAGTATTCCCCCAGACTGTGGTATAAACAATATTATTCACGAGTTATAATCAACCCCTACACATCAATATTAATGGTAACCCATTAAATACGATATGATTTCTAGATGTCATGGCAAAGTCCGCTCGCGACACTGGACTTGCGAGGCATCGACGCGGACTTCCATTCACATAGCCAAAAACCAATTTTTTTTGCAAAATTACTTGAAATTTATCATGACCCACTTACAGCCACTGAGTTAAAAGTACTGACATGAAAATTAAACGAGTCATTGCCATCATCAAGTCAATCTCGAAAAACTCCAGCCAATGATTTCCAGACCCACCGTGGCATTGGACATTAAGTACGTCAATCAAACGGTCGTACTGCACTCCCCCACGCGTGACCCCTTCGTGCACGTACTCAAAGCTGGTGACCCAGAGCAAGCTTCTGTTTGTTGTTATCCTGCGGTAGCTACTGTAGCTAGCTAACTAGCTAATGGCTCGCTCTCGCGCATCTGTGTTCGCTCGTGCTTGATTGCGCGTCCATGTACTTGGAATGGGTGGAGTCAGAGTCAGCGTTGAAGGAGAGGGGGTAGGAGTTGTGTGTTTTCAAAATCTGCTGGCATTTCGCAAAACCCATACCCAACCTTTAAGGGTAGGATACTTTATTATTCTCCTATTGCTATAATTGACCACACGATGGCTCTGTAGAGCGGAGTGCTGCTGCATCAAAGCCACTCACCCCTACCAGCCTCCCACAGGCTGGGCCAAAGTTTAGGGCAAGGCATGGCAACTTAAACAAAATTTCATCACATCAAATAAAGGACAGGAAGAGGAATACAGAACTCGGGGTTGGAAACCCACCCCACAAATACATAGGAACATAACAAGTATGCTTGGAAAGAGGTTCAGACAGGCGAACATTTGATTGGGAACCATGAATTGTGCATATTTATTTTTAATCTATTTAGTTATAGATGTACTTATTGAGTAATAATTTGAATTGAACAACCTCCAGAAGTTTGTCTTGATAAAGAGAAGGAATATTAAATGCCAACATTATTTTGTGTTTTTTCCTTCCTAGGTAAACGATGCCATCGGAATGGAGTGGTCCTGGATTTATTTCACCACGTTGATCTTGGTCGGGTCCTACTTTGTACTCAACCTGGTTCTAGGAGTGCTTAGTGGGTAGGAACATCCATTGCATATTCAAAAAGTGACTTAACTTAAGCTCACCTTCACAAATATAATTGATGTGTTTCAATCTCCCCTGCCTAAAACTCCAGATTTTCTCCAGTTTTCCCACCCACCATCGATCAGCCGTCACTAATCCGTCTTGGCACAGTCTAGAAAGTGTGTTATCACACACCTCCATGAGGCTGGAAAGGATTTATATCATACATCAATTCAACATATTCCTGTTGTACATTATTATTGCTACTATTAATTATAATACATGAAAACACAGGAAACAAGACAAAACGTAACTAAATGAAAACTACTTAGAGCTTAAACCAAAGGCCTGTCTGAAGAGATGGGTCTTTCAAGGATTATACCGGTCTGTGTAATCAATCCATTGTAACTTTCTGGTGGCTTCACAAAAACATCTGTTACCAATATAATTTGCCAAAATACTTTCTTGTACCTATCCCGCTGAACAGTCTTTGGAGACAGTTACAAGATAATTCATTTTTAATTAATTCAAATTAATTCATTTTTTTAATTTAATTTTTTAATAATCGCGACGGTCTATACTTTCAACATAAAGTGTACATATTTATAATTTGAAATTCGCCCCAGCCTTTATACAACAGATACTATAGGGTCTATAGCATATAACCGCTTTTTCTGATTACAGTTTAATACATTTTCCACAATGTACCAGCTCTCGTTTTGAAGGCTGAACAAACAATTTGACTGGAATTACTAGTAGGTGTCCATATATCAGGGTTTAATGGACACAGTATAATTAAAGGATACGCAAGCATAGACATCCTATATCATAAATAGGATGTCTATGTATACAAACGCTTAAAAAATATATATTGACAAGTTGATGTCGGCAGGGTTGCTATGGCCTGTCGTTATGCGGAAATCGGAAGGACGTTGTCAGCCCTGTGTGTGTAAATGTTCGCTACGTCACTGCTGTTTCGAAAAGTGTATTTCCATCTCCCATTTTGCTCATTTACTCTCTTTCGCATTGCTCAAAAACCACCTCAAGCGAGAGGATAAACTTATTTGCGAATTAAAGGATTTTTATGTGAATTTTGGTGTTTCCATCACCGTTTACTGATTCCAAACTTCAAAATTTGCATAAAATCAGGGGGATGGTAACGCAGCTAGTGAGTATGTGATTACACAATTTAATTAACTCTAGAAATTGAATAAAGCTAGAATCTGACACAAAAACAAACGAGTGGAAGGGAAGTTTTGACTGACATGATTGACCCCAGGTTGTAGATCGAGCATGTGGAGTTGATGACAGTACTGGATATCTGGAGCTCAGACCACGCCCACAATCACAGACTGAGTAGAGGGAGCAGAAACAGGCAGTAAAACCCCAGAACCAAAGATGACTGGAGGAGACGGGTATGATCTGGGAGATATGAAAGGGGAAATCAAGGCGAAGGTTGGCAGGGAGATTCAGACAGATCACTCATAGGTTGATGACTGACTCAATCTCATAGGGACCCACAAAATGATAGACCAGATTCTTAGAAGCCATCTTTAGAGGTAGATCGGTATGACGAGCAGCCATACCTTTGGACCAGAGGAAGAAGCGGGAGCAGGGTTGTCATGGGGAACAGCTTGCCTTTGTGACTGTTTTTGAGGCCAAAGCAAAGCAGTTTGGGCTTGCCTCCAGGTACTCCGACAACGATGCATGAGTCCGAACAGATGGGTGCTATCTCATCCTCCTGCCCTGGAAACAATTGGGGCTGATAGACTAGAGAGGAGGGACAGTTTAAAAAATACATGTTTAGAAAGAAAGCCAAATGCAATGTGTTGTAAAAAAAATATGTAGCCACGCAGAATGCATATTATCTGATCTTTCGCCAGTATGCTCATGATTGCAAGTTTGTGTTACTATATTAGCTTAACCTACAATAATAGCCTCATAATAACAAAACAAATGAAACATTATACTGGCCAAGAATGCCATAAAAATTCATATCACCGGCCAATTGTGATTCTACTAAGCCAATGGAAACACTGGTGGTGAAACCGCGGATTCCTAATGGAAACCGTGGAGGAAACAAACATTGTACAGGTATGTACAATGTTTGTTTCCACCTGTAAAGCATTGGCGAGGGAACATTAGGTTAACTGATAACTGTTAACTTCCATCTGTCCATTCATCATTACATTATATTCTTTCAGTGAGTTTACGAAGGAGCGAGAGAAGGCCAAGTCCCGTGGAGAATTCCAGATACTCAGGGAGACACAACAGTTGGATGAAGATCTGAAGGGCTACATGGAGTGGATAACTCAGGCAGAGGTGATTGACAATGACCAGGAGGGCCAAGGTAAGACCCCCTTCTGAAAGAAAATAGAGTTGCTAGGAATCTAGAATGGAAACAAAGTGTGTGTGTGTGTGTGTGTGTGTGTGTGTGTGTGTGTGTGTGTGTGTGTGTGTGTGTGTGTGTGTGTGTGTGTGTGTGTGTGTGACACCTCAGGTCTGCTCCCCCTAGAAGATGGAGGATCAGAGGCAGATAGTTTCAGTAAAATGGACACCATGCACCGGATCATTTTCTACTAGTAAGCATTTATTTAGAAACATATTTTTCTACCCTTTATGATATGATGGAGCATGTGGGATGGTTCCCCTTCTTCAACAGCAGTGCAACATTAACCTTTTAAGGTGGTGTAACCACGGTTTCCATTAGGAAACCGCGGTTACACCACCAGTGTTTCCATTGGCTTAGTAGAATCACAATTGGCCGGTGATATGAATTTTGATGGCATTCTTGGCCAGTATAATGTTTCATTTGTTTTGTTATTATGAGGCTATTATTGTAGGTTAAGCTAATATAGTAACACAAACTTGCAATCATGAGCATACTGGCGAAAGATCAGATAATATGCGTTCTGCGTGGTTACATATTTTTTTACAACACATTGTATTTGGCTTTCTTTTGAAACATGTATTTGTGCACAAACACATATCATTATACATGCGCTGCACATTTTACGTTTGGCTGGTAAATGAGTGTCTTATCAGACACGTTGGCTAGAAGAAACCCTGGGTGTAACTCGTTAATCACCACCAACGTACTGGATATACATTCATAAATACACGTACATAAACACATACACATACATACATTGTGGCAACCCCTTTCGTCGGCGGCGGGGATTCGGGAATTAAACAAGGAAGCAGGGTTCGGTGCAACGGGTTTTATTACCGGCAGCTCACAAAAAGGGAAATGATACGTTAACTAAGGTTCTTCCGTAATCAGGAATAAGGATGCGGGACCTCCGGGTCCAGCCCATCCTCTGGGTCGGCGGGGAAACACCTCCCGACGCCTCCGGCTCTCTCCTGGGGGGAAACGTTCTCTGGTTAACGTTAGGTCGACAACACGTCTTTTCCCGGTCAGCTCTTTTTCCCCCGTCTCTCCCGTCCCCGTCCCCCCGGTGCCCCCAATGTCCTTGATTGCCTGGGCCTGCTTGATGCTCCATCTAGTGCAGCTGGGTGGAGGGGGATGTATCTTCCTTCCACTACCCGTCCACGGGGAGGGTGCTGAAGCGGCTGGACCCTGGCCAACGGCGTGGGGTTGCCTCACATCTATACATACATAGAGACGCACACACACACACACACACACACACACACACACACACACACACACACACACATACATACATACATACATACATACATACATACATACATACATACATACATACATACATACATACATACATACATACATACATACATACATACATACATACACACATACATCGTGGCTTGGATCCAAATGCAGACTTTCAAGTTCAAGTCATACATGTATAGCTAGCATTGAAATTCTCCATACGGAGTCTAAGCACTAAATAAAATAGTTATATTAATAAATAAATTCAAATACGCAGTTGAAATTTCAAAAAGGCAGGCAGACAAATCAGTAGTATTAGAAATGGCAACACTGTAAATGTTTACCAAAATAATGGATCATAGCTTTCAATAAATCATAATATTAATTCCCACTAATATTACTGCATTCATATCAGTATTTCTGCTGTCTTTCTCCCTATCTTCCCCATAAACCTCTGGATACAGTAAACGCGCTCGCAGATGGAACCATTTCTGCAGAAGAAAATGCCGGATGTATGTAAAGTCCAAGCTCTTCACCTGGTGGGTAATCCTGCTGGTTTTCCTCAACACACTGGCTGTTGCAACTGAGCATCATCAGCAGTCAAAGAGTCTCACCGATTGGCAAGGTATCAAGTATGAATAGCTATCAATAGATATATATCATTTATATTTAATACTTTGTTTTATAAACAACAAAATCAAACATAAGACAGAAGACATACTAACATGTCTATACGAAAACAACACATCAAGTGTCCAACTTCCCCTTGATGTCAAGTCAGGAAGGCCATTCCAAAACAAGTTATGTGGCCATCGCAATAATTAAAGGAACTGCCTGATATGGATATTTTAGACAGACTACATTCATTCCAATGAACAATCAACACTCCCCTGTTTATACTGTTCCCACAGAGGTATTTACATTGGGTTAGTCTATTATTATAATCATGTTATTGAGACCAATTTGTCCATGTCATGGTTTTGTCTCTTCTCTCTTCCTCTGCTCCTGGTGTTTCTCAACAGGTACTTCCAACAAGCTTCTGCTGTCCATGTTTGCCATTGAGATGTTGATGAAGATGTATGCACTGGGGCTTCCCTCCTACTTCATGTCACTGTTCAACCGCTTCGACTGCTTTGTTGTGACCACTGGCATCTTGGAGCTAATCCTGGTCCGGATGAACATCATGTCTGCTATGGGGATTTCTGTGCTACGTTGCATCAGACTGCTACGCCTTCTCAAAGTCACTAAGTAAAAGGATTTGAAGATGTTTATAAATAAAATACCTTTCATAAAGACACTGATCATTTTCAAAGGGAATAATATTGTTTTTTGCAGGTCTGAAATTTTCTTTGTTTTATTGAAGTTCTTCAGATTCATGACCTGTTTTTTTTTTTTAGGTACTGGACAACCCTCAGTAACCTGGTTGCATCCCTGCTGAATTCAATGAGATCAATTGCCTGCTTGCTGCTTCTCCTCTTCCTCTTCATTGTCATATTTTCATTGCTGGGGATGCAGGTGTTTGGAGGGAAATTCAACTTTTCCAACCAACCCAAACCACGTAGCACATTTGACAGCTTTCCTCAGGCCCTCATCAGTGTATTCCAGGTACTTATATTGAAACATGGCCTTCAATCTGAATAATAAAGTCATTCCTATAATTAATTTAGTGTCTGATAGCGCACATTTGAGCACACATTAATTCATTCTTATAACATACATTTAAGCTGACTGAACTTGTGTGTTTGCTTCCCAGATCTTGACAGGAGAGGACTGGAACTTGATAATGTACGACGGCATCATGGCCTATGGTGGACCTAGCATGCCTGGGATACTAGTTAGCATTTACTTCATTATCCTCTTCATCTGTGGAAATTGTATCCTTTTGTCTTTTCTATTTCCTTAATTTGATAATATATTTGTGTGTTGACAACTACGTTTGATATATTTAAAGCATATGATTTTGAATGGTTGAAGCCCCTTCAACCATTCACTTTCAGTCCCCTATTTAGTGGGGCTTCTGTCCCCTATTGAGTGGGCTTCAGTCCACTATTTAGTGGGCTTCAGACCCTATTTAGTTGGGCTTCAATCACCTATTTATTGGGCTTCAGTCACATATTTAGTAGGGCTTGTTTTTCATCACGGCCCTCCTGAAAATCTGTAGCCATCTGTGGTCAACTTCACGAAGAGGCGGGCCTACTGATTTCTACAGATAATGTGAGCAGTAAAGAAATGCAGTATAATGCATGTCTCTAGTACCAGCAACTGCATCAATCTGTCTGCACCAAAATGATCTTCTGGCCCATTACACATGACTTGGTTTACCTGCTGTGTTTCAAAGCGTTAGTCCTGCAAAAATTCTCCAAATCTGACCTGAAGGAAACAAATATAGACAGATACAGACAGTAAATTACACATATCACCAGTTTAGTTTCCCAAGTTCACCCCACAAAATTCACTATTCCAAATATCGCTTTGTAAGCAGTATAACCAGCTGAAATGTGGACATTCTGGTGTAAATTACTAAGGTGATTTATCGTACCAACTCCAGATGATTCATTTGTTAATAACAATGGTAAAACTGTTGATCAGACGCAACAGCTCCAAAAGCAGATGGTACAACACTGGCTCACAAATTAACTAAATATAGTACATCCATACGGGCTCAGGAATGCTTACAGACAACTGGGACAACGGTTGTCTGTAAACCATTGTGTGTAATCGTTGGACTTGTATTTGACTTGACCCACTGCCCAGTCATCCTGCTGAACGTCTTCCTGGCCATTGCCGTGGATAACTTGGCCGAGGCTGAATCTCTGACGTCGGCTCAGAAGGAAAAGGCAGAAGAGAAGAAACGCAAGAAAGTGCTCTCGTAAGTGGAGCACTGGTCCCTTTCCAGACCATGCACACATGCACTAATAATGCATGTGTTCACCCGTTATAAATATGTGTATACTGTATATATATATATATGCGAACAAAACAATACACTAAAACGAATTATTTCTTGAAAATAATATGTAGAGACATTAACCAACCTTTCAAATGTCCACATATCCTCCTGTGATCCTCGGTGCTTCATATTATCACGTCCAGAACAAAGTCGGGGCAACACTGCCTCAGTGGAATCAGCTGCATCTAGTACAGCTGACCGTCTGTGAATGTATTTTAGTCACAGCCAAAGGTTAAAATCATTATTTCACTTGGTCAAATAAGGTCATATCTAATTATATCATTAGAATACACATGTCCTGTTCATGTAGAAAGTAGGGTGCGTTTTAAAGGAATGGTGCAAACAGCCCGCTGCTGTGTTGTTTCCCTCAGGGCCAACATGCCTGACAAAGCTGCCGAGGAGAAAGCCTTTCTGGCCAAGAAACTGGCAGATCAAAGAGCCAAGGGCATAGAGGGGATCCCTACCACTGCAAAGGTCAGCCTCTAGTAGGCTTATAATTTTCATCTAAGACAAACTTGGATACATGTCGTTTTGGCTCACCAAATCACATCTCTGTCTGCAGCTCAAAATCGATGAGTTTGAGTCCAACGTCAATGAAATCAAAGACCCGTTTCCTCCTGCAGACTTCCCTGGTGAGCTCCCATCCCTATTTCAGATTCTTCCACTCAGATGGACTATCGAGAAAAGGTTGAGCTGTTAAGATGATCTGTTCCTCTGCCCAGGTGACGATGAGGAGGAAGACCCTGACATCCCTGAGAGCCCCAGGCCCCGCCCCATGGCCGACTTGCAGCTGAAGGAGGAGGCTGTGCCCATGCCAGAGGCCAGCTCATTCTTCATCTTCGGCCCCCAGAACAAGTAGGATATTATCAAGTGGTCAAATGATCAATCAGGGGTGGGACTATTGCCGCGTTTCCACTGCAGGGTGCGGTACAGTTCGGTTCGCAAAGGTGCGGTACGGATTGCGTTTCCACCGCCAAAAGTGGGCGTGACCCGGACTGAGCCGTACTCGTTTTGCCCTCGTTTTCAGTACTCCTCCGTTGGGGTACTGAAAACGAGACGAGACGCCTGAAAGGGTTTCGGAAAATTCGAGCTACACATCCCCCCCGTTGATTGGTCGACAGAACCGTCACTTCTGGGCGACGTGGGGATAAAAACAAATAAAAAGTAGCCTCGAGGTATTATTCTTTACAATGAACATGTCGAGTAAAACGCTTGCTTGTGCGAACAAGGAGGTGGAGACGTTCCTCTGCATTCTTGGGCAGGAAGATGTTGTTTACGATGTTTACGTAGCTGCCGCGGCGATCGACATCCGGCCTACCATAAAGGGTACTGTCGGCGGTGGAAACGCGACCTCGGAACTGAGCTGGCCTATACCGCCCCCTCCCTCCCGGACTGAGGTGAACCGAACCGTACCGCACCCTGCAGTGGAAACGCGGCATAAAGCTGAAACATTTAGCATTTTACCATTTAAACGTTCTTCAACATATGAGATTTAATGTAATGTAATGAGGGGATGGGTATGAGGTCAGAAAAAAAAGGTTCAAAGGTTTTTTATTCGCCATTTGTGCATAAACCAGACAGTTCAAACACATTGGAATTCTTGTGCAGGGCTTCCCAAGTCAAGTACATTATTAATACAAAGAGAGAGAGAGAGAGAGAGAGAGAGAGAGAGAGAGAGAGAGAGAGAGAGAGAGAGAGAGAGAGAGAGAGAGAGAGAGAGAGAGAGAGAGAGGGCGCAGCACAATAAATAGTAATAATACAAATATATAAAAAGTTTTAAAAATGTAGATAAGGACAAACTGCATGTTGTGCATTGCATTTCAGAGAGCACCACAGTAGAGAGTGATTAAAATTAAAAATTAAAAAATATATACATATTAAATTAAATTGAATTCAGCAGTGCAACCATACTGTGAAACCACATGTAGCAGCGTTATTGCACGTAGGAAGTGGAGGTAGTGTGGTGAGTATATATTTAAATAAATAAATAAAATACAATATTGCACATTGTATTTTTTCAGATGTTCTCTGTTAATGCCATCAGTCGCACTGTTGCAGGGAAGAAGCTATTGAAGAATCTTGTTGTGTGTGTGATGACACTGTCCGCTCTACTGTGTCTGAGTCTGTATTTGCAATGTTTGTTATTGAGTAGAGGGTGAGCTGGGTGGAGGGAGTCTCTAATGATTCTCACTGCCCTTTTCCGACAGCGCTGACTGTAAATAAAGTCCATGGAGGGAAGTGTGGTCCCAGTAATCCTTTCAGCAGTCTTTATGACCCTTTGGAGTGCCCTCCTCTCTGCCTGTGTGGTATTCCCGTACCAGACAGTGATACCTGAAGTGAGAATGCTCTCTACAAGTCCACTGTAGGCCAGGGTGAGAGGACGCTGGTTTAGTCCCGATTTCCTGAGCAGTCTGACGAAATACAGCCGCTGCTGGGCTTTTTTCACTGTGGCAGCAGTGTTTAGAGACCAGCTCAGGTCAGACATCACCTGCAGTTCCAGGAATCGGTGGTTGTCCGCCCTCTCCACCTCAGTCCCTTGGATGGTAAGGGGCTGTAGGGGGGCAGGACGCCTCCTGAAGTCTGCTATCACCTCTCTTGTTTTGGCTACGTTGAGGATCAGGTAATTGTCCTCTCCATAGATGAGAATATCCTCACAATCATGCGTGTACAGGGTGAAGAGTTTGGGACTGAGGCAGCAGCCCTGTGGTGAACCTGTGCTGACTATGAGCTCAGCAGACACCCGCCTCCCCACTCTCACCACCTGTGGTCTTTCAATCAGGAAATCTAGGATCCAGTTACAGGTGGGAGTCGGGACACCGAGGTCCGTCAGCGAACCAATCAGCTTGCCCGGGCGGATGGTGTTGAAGGCAGAGCTATAGTCCAGGAAAAGCATTCTGACATATGTTCTGCTGTTGTCCAGGTGTTGCAAAGTGTGATGTAGGGCTATGGCCACCGTGTCATCCACTGATCGGTTGGGGCGATAGGCAAACTGGGATGGGTCGACAGTGTCCGATACTGTGCCGTTTATGTGGGTAAGAACCAGCTTTTCTAGGCACTTCATGGGGGCTGAAGTTAGCGCCACCGGCCTTAAGTCATTCAGCGTGGATGAATTAGGCTTTTTTGCAACCGGTAGGATTATGGATGATTTAAATACTCGGGGGACTACTGCCTGGGATAGGGACAGATTGAAAATGTCAGCATACACACCCACTAGTTGTTCCCCACAGGCCTTCAAGACTCTTGGATGAACGCCGTCTGGTCCCATAGCCTTATGGGGGTTCACCTGCTTCAGAGCCCTCAGAACCTGTGCGTGTGTAACCTGGAAGGCAGTGTCCATGGAGTCACAGGGGGCTTTTTAGGGAGTGTCTGTGTTCAGCCTGTCGAACCTGGCATAAAAGTTATTAAGGCGGTCTGGAAGGGTGGCATCTTGGGTGTCTGGGGTCATCATGGTAGTCCTGTAATTCGTAGCTGCCTGGATTCCCTTCCACATGCTGCTCGTGTTGTTGTTCAGATAGAGGCTTTCAAGTTTTTGGGAGTGGGCCCTTTTTGCAGCTCTGATGGACCTCTCAAGGTCATACCGGGCTCTCTTATATTCCTCTTGATCTCCTGACTTGAAGGCCTCCCGTCTAATTCTGATGTTTTGTTTTATGTCCCCATTAAACCAAGGTTTTTGGTTTGGGAACACACGCACAGATCTTGGGGGGGCACATATAGACGTGCACCAGCTGATGTAGTCGCTCACAGTCTCTGTGTAGTCGTGGATGTTGTCTGTAGCATCTCTGAAGATGTTCCAGTCTGTGGCCTCCAGGCAGCCCTGCAGACTCGCCAGTCAGTCCAGGTGTTAACAGTTTTAATTGTGACTGGTCTCGCCTTGAGCCTCTTGATGTATGAAGGCCTTAGTATTATTGCTAGATGGTCAGATTTGCCGAAATGTGGTAAAGGTGCAGCGAGAAAAGCATTTTTAATGTTGCTATAGCATTGATCAAGTGTTTTGTTTCCTCTGGTGGGGAAAGTCACAGACTTATACAGTTTTGGAATATATTTCCGAAGGTTACAGTGGTTGAAGTCTCCCAGAATGATGAAAGCAGCATCAGGGTTAGAGTTGTCATGCTCACTGATCGAGCCGTGCAGTTCTTTAAGTGCAGCCTCCTCATTGGCAGAGGGGGGTATGTACACAGCGCTCACAATTATGCATTGCAGTTCTCTGGGTAAATAAAACGGCCTTAGCCTTACCGTCAAATATTCCACGTTTTCCGAACAGGATTTGGAAATAATCCTGCAGTCCTTGCACCAGGATGGTTTGACGTAGATGGCCGTTGTGATGGAAAATCTACATGTTGTTACGTTTTTGGTCCATCGATGAACTTAAGTTTTGTTACTATTTTGTGTGATGCATATATTGCCTGCCTTCTACTCTCATTTTGGGTCATCTAACGTGTGAACCTTCCAGGGTCGTGTGATGCGTTTTATTGCCTGCCTGTTCCTATGTTTTCGTGTCTTGTAAATCATCTTCCATGCAATCCTTTGATGTATGGGCCTGTTCCTCGACCCCCTGGCTAGCGTCAACGAAGCCGTAGGGTTACATGGCATGGCCACTACCCCCTCCAATGGCATCCAGGGGAGCTTCAATTGTAAAGATTACCATCTGGTAAACAAAGGCTTTTTCTTTATTGAGGGACACACCCCCTCCAGAACCCAACTCAAGTGAATAAGAACTCACGACTCTGAACAATCGGTGGACTTCTCCCGAGCGTACCTTTACAGTATGAAGTAGCACGCAACGGGAAGCTCCCATATGAGGCCTCAGATTATTGTAATGTTTGCCTGTTTTATTGTTTGTTGATGCATGTTGTGATGTATCTTTGTTCGTACTTTTATTACAAATATATATGACCACTTATTGTCAACAGTATTGTGTGCTTTTTGCATCTAAATATCTCATCTGTCTTAGACGCAAACTCTGATAGAGAAATTGCCACGACACCGTTCCACCTCCCCGGGTTTTACCGCTATCCCTAGCGCTCCGGTCCCCCCTGAAGACCGTATATCCGTCCAGTGTCACAGCCGCGTCAGGTGACTTTTCCCCCAGCCATGTCTCGCAGAAACACAACAAGGTGCAATCCTGGATGTCCCTCTGCGTGGATATCCTCACATGAAGCTCTTCCATTTTATTTTCCAAAGACTGGACGTTCGCGAACAGTATGATCGGGAGAGTTAGCCTCCCTTTTGTGGCCAAACGCCAGAGCCTTCGCTGCACTCCTCCCCGTCTACCGCGTCTCCGCTTCGGGCCGTTAGTGGGAGAGCTGCCGGCCGGTGGTTGGCATGGCGATGCGATGAGTAGCTCCGGGTAATCGCTCAACGTACTCGGGTCAAACAGGCCAGAATTACTGCGCTCTCTCAGTATCAGTAAGTTCGCCCGGTCGTATGTGATGTTTAGGGACAGTTTAATTGCCATAGTTGGCACTAAAAAGCAAGAAAAACCTAAAAGACGTAACTTGACTATGGGGAGCTCCGCAACGTCGCACTCAGGGGAGCGCCATCACCGAGGCAACCAAGAAGATACTTACGGCGAGAAAAGACTATGCTACTACAGAGTCAACAATATGAAAATAAAGACACAACCACGTTGACTGCACAAGTACCGGTCCGCCATATGCATCACAGCTGCAACACCATGTCAATCTAACATGGTGCAAATCCACTGTGGGAAGCAGGAGTGCAGTCAGCCCATCGATAGTCAACGCGTGTAAGCGACGCGAGCGACGTGCTTATGGCGAGTGGATATTGCGAGTGGATAGTGCCAAACCTAAGGATAACCTGGAAGAGGCGAAGGAGCAGTCTAACCCTACGCCGCCGTGAGAACGCCTGAACTATGGTTAATTATCTGCTGTCAAAGCACTGATTCTGTTGAATGATGGATGCTTAAAATTTACTTTCAAACACAGATAAATGCGGTTGTTAATTCACAAATGTTTTCTGTTTCATCAAAGAAATTCCATTGTGATCATTTACATTTTTACATTGATTTATATATAAACTACAACTTTTGAAAAAGAAAGTGAATAATATAGCCTAGATAGAAAACAGAAAACGTCATAGGTCTGCCCTATGAAGTGACATCATGCCCATACAATCATCAAAAAAAATGTGAGATCTGTTTTAAAACAGTTTTGGTATTTTTGACACATAAAAACAAAAATAAATAAATAATGGCGACGGCGTACGTATCTTCTCCACACGTGCATTTCACACGATGTTATCCTTCTCCTGTTAATCCTGGCTCTATCCACTCGCCATAAGTGGATAGATCCAGGATTACCAGGAGAAGGATAAAATTGTGTGGAATGCACGTGTGGAGAAGATACGTACGCCTTTTACGTTTTTCTGGTATTAATATATCCAATTACTTGTTGATGAATAAGTTGATGACATTTTTTAGAAAACGTTAGTTTTTATGTGTCAAAAAGACCAAAACTGTTTTATGACAGATCTCAAAAATGTTTTGATGATTGTATGGGCATGATGTCACTTCATAGGGCAGGCCTATGACGTTTTCTGTTTTCTATCTAGGCTATAGGCCTATTATTCACTTTCTTTTTCAAAAGTTGTAGCTAATATATAAATCAATGTAACAATGTAAATGATCACAATGGAATTTCTTTGATGAAACAGAAAACATTTGTGAATTAACAACCGCATTTATCTGTGTTTCAAAGTCAATTTTAAGCATCCATAATTCAACAGAATCTGTGCTTTGACAGCAGATAATTAACCATACAAATGTTGAATTTGAGAAGGCAAGAAAGAAGAAAAACATTATTGGCCGGATTGAAGACTTGATTGTAGAGTCACTAGTTGTAGGCCAACATGTATTATTTTGGCAGACGGCCAAACAATTGTACAGACGGCTTTGATTGTAGTCATCCAATAAGAGTCTGGCAAAGCATAAAAACGTGGCACTGGAACATGCTTTATTTAAAGAAGATGCAAAAAAAAAGTGTTGGCTTACATTAAGCTTACCCAAAACAGGGGGACTGGATGATTCCTGAAATCATGGAATCACTTAATGATTCATAGGTGGTGTGACGTGGCAACTTCAGGATTAGTGCAAACGTGTTTGCTTCCGGGAAAACAGTGCCAGTGTGCAAAAAGTTTAATGTTGGCTCTCCTGGGAATCGTAGGGGAGGAACTCTGTCCGCCCCAGTGACAAACATGAGAAGCCGGTTCAGTGTCACTCTGTTCTCCGCCACCAATACAGCATCTCAGCCTGCAATGTAAAAGATAGGACTTAAGTCAATATAATGACTCAAGGCAAATGTTTTTGTACACTTCACCTAGCCGAAAATAATCATTACAGATATATATATCAACCTAAAAATTCTAACTAACACTTTCAATCAAATGAATGCACAATGTTTATATTTTATATTGGGATCTTACATTTATAGGTCATATATTTTTGAACAAACCAAAAATGAAATGATCCCAGAAATCCCACCAAAAATGGGATTTCTGTGACCTACACTTTTTTTTATGGACCAAAATGTCTGACTGGATGAAAGAAAGACAGAGGTCTGTACACCGCTAGGCTCCCTATGAACAACCCAGTTAAGAAGGCAATCTTTCGGGCACTCCGGTGGCGTATTGGATAGAGCGCGTACCATATTGGCTCTGGTGTTCGTTGCAGTGGGCGCAACGTTTGATCAAACTTAAACATCCTCAGGCACAGTTGGTTGCCAAGCCTTATTTCATCAATTCCCATTTTTCATTTCAAGTTACCAAAGTATGCATACCTTCCACATTGATGAGCCTGTCCCTCCAGTAGCCAACTGCCCACTCCTCCTCTGACCGGCGTGAGCTCCCTCGAACAGAGAAATTGACGGCAAACATATTTATCCCCTGCTGTCAGTGGGGCAGGGGGTCCACCTGAAAACAGCTTTCGTAAAGCAGTTCTTCCTACTGCCGCCTGCAGCACCCCCAAGCACTCCAAACCTTGCCGCAATCTTTCAAAGAAATTCCAAAAGATTGTATTAGTGACATTACTACTTGAATAGGAAATCGAGGTGGAGGTATGGGCAAGTGGTTGAAGAGCTGGTTTGGTTGACTGGAGAGGAAGCTCAGGAACCGGCCTCAGAACAGAAGATGGAGCCTCTCTGGGCTCACGACAGTATTTCTCCTGTGCTTGTTCCCCTGTGCAGTGCCTATTGCAGTATTACCTTTTTTGTATAAAAAAGCATAATATCAGATGACAAAATGGCTACAGAGGAAATGGCACAGATACTAGGTTATTATTGGCTGGGTAATGTGTTTATAAACTAAACATCTTGTGATTGTTGCAGTATTTATCACTTGGAGCCGGGTGGTGCTTTTCTCCATCATCATGATATTAGCCATACCCCCCTGGATGTGGGGGTATGGCTCAAACACTGGTGCCTGACTCCATATACGCGCCTTGATCCACAGTACTGCTCGTAGAGTTGGATGAAAAGTGCCTCAAACACACGACAGGTCACTGTGCTGGGCTTCTCCCTCCTGCAAAGTATTTGCAAAGGTATTGAGTAGCATTAGTGCAAGTACAAGACTTCATGTAATGGCTTGCAGTATTGTCATGCTTGCTCAGAGTATTCATTTAGAATATATTTGTTTGTGAGTGTGAGCTTAATTCATTGTATTCATGATTGTAATCATATACTCGTGAAAATCTGTTGATTCTTGGTATTGTACAGATAATAAATTGTTGTGTTGGTAGATCTATAGTCTCCTGTGTGTACAGGGAAATATGAAAACAGGCAAGAGAGGAGATTTAACACTGGTTATGTTGGCTGCCATTGTCATCTTTTATTTTACACCACATCAGATATTCTTAGCATTGTTATCAAAATAAAGTACTCAATCAATAAATAATCTACACAATTTCTTCTGTATGAATCTGATTAAATAAACCCAATAACCAATAACCAAAATAAACCTTCAAATCAAATTAATTTATCTAAACTGCAGATAATTACATTAATATAAATGTTAAATAGAAATGTGACTCTTTACAGAAATACTGTAGTAAATGATGACACTTTCAGTGGTGTTTAATGCTAAGTCTGTAGACCTACCCATTTTAATTACAGTAAATTACCCAAACAAATTAGCAATTCATTATCTCAACTAAAACTAATAATAGGTCTACTTTGAGAGTGAATAACAGTATCAAAACAGGCACCATCAAAATAGCCTACATTTAAAAAACACTATCTGTCCTACACCATTATACATTGCGTTCAAAGGGATATAAATGTGCTGGTTGTATAAAACACTAGTAAATCCTAAACTAAGTCATAAAATCACACTGAAGCGCTTTACCCAAACAAATTAGCAATTCATTATCTCAACTAAAACAATAATAGGTCTACTTTGAGAGTGTAACAGTATCAAAACAGGCACCATCAAAATAGCCTACATTTAAACAACACTTTATCTGTCCTACACCATTATACATTGCTGTTCCAAGTGATATAAATGTGCTGGTTGTATAAAACCTAAACTAATCCTAAACTAAGTCATAAAATCACACTGAGGCGACGACAAACTTATCCAGACGTCCATGAGTAGACGTACATTTTGTCTGAATTTCCGTATGTACGTCGCCGTGACACCGCCGCCGGTGGGCGGAACTTCCATGCAGTCGCCGTGGCGTCGCTGCTGGTCTCTCGTCTGCAGTCCCAATCAATCCCATTCAAAATTTCACACGTTCTGACGGCGGCGTAGGGTAGACTGCTCCTTCGCCTCTTCCAGGTTATCCTTAGGTTTGGCACTATCCACTCGCCATATATCCTTAGGTTTGGCACTATCAGAGAATGTCTAATATGAGGAGAATGGGCACTCGCTGGTTAGTTCCGGTTTTCTGGACTGGTTGCAGTAATAATCTCTGTGCACGCGGGGCGCTCGCAGGCGAGGCCACAATGAATGGGATGTAATTTTTTGTCAAGTAATTTGAAAGTTGCGTTCAAAAGGAGGGGTTAAGATAATAAACTCAGCTGAATATTGCATTTTTTAAGGTCACGTATCTGTTCTAAAAAGGCGTTAAAAAAATGCGATGACGTCACACATGGTCATACTGTCAGAGGTACTGCTTTACGGCCGTTTCTGAAGCACTTCCGCATATCCCTTTTCCCGCAACGATAACACCAGCTGTTGGAGGTAAGGCTTTTTCTCGCTTAATACACTAGTTACAGAGTTTAAGTGAGCTAATGTAAAAAAAAGAAATGTGCGAATGTTTTACATATGTAACTTCCAGAGTGTTTTTTTTTAATCCTCACTAGTGCCGATGTTAAAGCTTTTTTTTTAGTAACGATTATGAGCCATTTCTTTCTCCTGAAATAGAAACCTGGATTAGAATCATAATTTTTAGACTGCATCAACTTAGTTTACATCAGTAAACAATTTCCTAGAGAGCAGTGTTCTGTTGTACGCCTCCTCATGCCTCTTCCTTTCTTGATCTCTACAGTTGGACCTTGATGCTGTGACAACGGACAAGTCTTCTGCCTCTGTCCTTTTTCCTTGCCTCTGTTCTGTATGTTCAGTGTTGTTAAATCATTTCTCTTTTTTTTTTATTATTTACTATTAGTTACTGTTCTTGTTAGTGTGATGTTTGAATAAACTTGCCTGTTGCAATGTTGGTATAATGTTTGTATAATTACTGTTATACAATGGCTTAAAACAAACCCATCTTTAAAGATCAGTGAATGCATAGAAATCAATGACAAGCCCGCGATCACCCCCAGTGGATGTCTAATGGAACTACAACCATGATTGGTACAATGGGGCGTATAGGAAGTGCCCAGGCTCTTCGTAGACGGGCTCTGGCACTATCCACTCGCCATTTAAGATGTCCATGGTCTAAACAGCATACGCGAACGTCGCGGGCAATGCATGACATGCAATACACCACTCACGCCACGGGTGGCAGCAGAGTCACCGGTGTTTTCGCGGGTGACGTTGCGGGTGACATTCCGATCAAAATAGCTACGGAAGAAAATTGCATTTTATTCATGATTTTATTGCCCCTTTTACATTGGCGGCTGCAATGCAGGAAGCGCAGAGATAGGCGGTGGGATGTGCGCCCTTTAAATACCACATGAGATCAGGATGGGGAATTTGTTTCTCTGGTGCTTCCAATGTGAAGCCTGGACGAGGAGAGGCATTTCCAGTATTTTTCGAATGTCGGCGCCAAAGTTTGATGATCTCCTTTCGCGAGTCATCAGATATCTTCCTGACTCTCACCAAAACCGGCCCTTGTCAGGGAGCAGCTGGCAGATTTTTTTTTGTCAGATGCTGGTGTGTTTCCGCACCAGTACAATGTGCTGCGATTGGGTATGCGCACTGACCAATAAATGTATTTACATTGGTCCCTTGGAAGCATGACTTTTGATTCATTAGTTATCACATTACACAAGTTAACTAATTTGGTTTACGTCAAACTCATTAATTCATATCCATATAAAATGTTTACACAACGAGCTACTGCCTTGACAGATGCATTTATTATTTAAGTGTATTATAGGCCCTATAGCCAAAGCTATAGCGCATAATGTCCACAGAAATTATATGGTAGGAAACATTATTAGAGAAAAGGGGTTTATTCATCAAATACAGAAACTGACCCACCATACATGCACACATTTTTCATTCACTACACACTCACGGTTTCACTCAAAGAGGCTACTGAACTTATGTTTCACATAGAACATGAACACTTATGTTTCACACAGAACGTGAACACAAAACATTACGTAATTAATTCAAATAGGCGAACACTGAAACAAATAAGGCCAGTAATAGAACGGATATCGGGTGACAAGAAGATCATTAAAATGGCTCATAATCCCGCATCAGCTGTTTGATGTCGCACATCAGCTGTTTGATGTCGCGCGTCAAAATAGCACTTTGCCCCTGTGGAAGGGTTCGCATAAATTGGCACAGGTAAGCCTAATTAGTAAAAGAGACGTGAATGTCATGAAATAATGTACAATATTTGCATGACATTCACGTTCCCTCATCCTTTCAATTTTTTTTCTGTAATATAACCTTACCTATAGTTGAAATAATGTACAATATTTGCAGTATCGCCCCCACCGACGACGCATAGTACTGCATGGATCGGCGCGTCGCTTATCAAAAATTGGGAGGACGCGTTGTGCTACGCATCGACGCATAATGGTGGCCGAAGCGTAGCCTTCTGGACGCGTATGCGTAGCGATGCGTTGACTATGTAATGACCCTAGGCCTGTACATTAGAAGACTTCATGCTCTTGATGGAGAGGACTGAAGAGCGTTGTAGTACTGTACAATCCTAAACCTAGTGAAGTACCTCCACTAGGTGGCTAGGCTAATGCAAACGTTGTTTTGCAAAGTCTCGCATGATAAGCGTTGAGGCAAACCCAACAATGTCTCCCCATAATAACAATCGCAGATGTGGTCTTGCTGGTTCTGGGGAGTGAAGCCACAGCCACAGGCTTATGGATTACTTTATGGTATTATTGGGACTTGAACCGTGCTTCATCTTCTAATAACTCATCAGGTGGTTCAGGTTGTTCGGCTCCAGCCAACCTTCAACCCCTTAAGCACCTTCTGGATTCAGCAGACTTTTGGATTTTTTTTTCTCACAATGTACAATGTATTTTTTATTTTGCTAGCCAATAGAAAAGTACACTGGATGAAGGGGGATTTACAGTTTCCATGCCGTTCCTGAAGCGTGCGGACAGCCAACGGCTATGGTTTTAGCTTTATTATTAGGAATTTGGAGAGTCAACCTTGACTTGAGTGATCAATATTGAAAACTAGTTCTTGTTTTTTAAGTGAATAGCTGTAGAAAAGTTACGTATTGAATAGGTTTGATATTATGCATGGATATTGTTTAGTATTGATTGTTATTCTAAATATGTATGAAAACATTAAGCTAACATTTAGTTAAAATGTTTCATTAGCATTTGAAACATATTGCCTATGAACAGCCATGGAGGTCAGTTTTTCTGATTCCCTTGACCGATCAAGTGTTTTCCTCCCAGGTTTCGTAAACTGTGCCATCGCATCATCAATGCCACCACTTTCACCAACATCATCCTGCTCTTCATTCTCCTGTCCTCCATCTCACTGGCGGCTGAGGACCCCATTGATCCCATGTCCTTCAGAAACCAGGTAAATCTCTCTCTCTCTCTCTCTCTCTCCCTCACTCTCACTCTCTCTCTTTCTCTCACTCTCTCTCTTTCTCTCTCTCTGTGGTCTCACAGTTAAAACATACGATTTAAAATATTCTGGTGTGGGCCAAGCTTAACTAGCTTGTAGCTTAAAAGACAATCAGTCAATGCTGATCGTTAGTGATTAAGATAGATAGAATCACATCCTATAACTGATACTTCAAATAATAAATGCTGGCCAGCCAGTACCTCTCTCTTTGTTCACAAAGATCTTACTATTGACCCTCCAAAGCTTTGAGTTTATCAAAAGAGTGAGACATGCTGCAGCTCCTCACTGAGCGTATTCCAACCACTGGTGAGAAAAGACAGCTTCAAGTCAGCAGTCACGTCTTTAAGAACCCAGCCTTAAAGGTCCCATGGCATGCTCCTTTATGGATTCTTATATATAGGTGTTAGTTGGCTCTTAATACAGTATTTGAAGACGTTCAAGAAATTCAGCCTTGGTGCAGAATTTTAGAGGCGGGTCCAGGTGGAGGGTGGGGGTGTGGCCCTGAGCAGCTTGTGAGCACGGTACCAACGCATCGGAAGCGGGCAGCGGGCAGTGCCGAGGTGATGTTGCCTCGCGGCGGTGGTGCCTCTCGGCAGCGGAGCTCCGGCGGGAGTCAATCAAGGGAAAATTCCCTTTCTCCTCCATGTCGCAGTTCATGTACTTCAGGAAGTAAAAGCCAAAGTTCCTTTCCCCCAATTCCTTCTCAACCATGCTGAGATAACTCCCACTACGAGTCTCGCTGTGGAAATACCAGAGACATATAACTGAAACTGAGTTTATTCCCAAGTTAAAAGACGCAAATGTTGTCTTAAGAACAGAGGTATATTTGTATGTTTCTGTCCATTTTAGGTGTTGGCCTATGCTGATATCGTCTTCACTTCAGTATTCACTGCAGAGATTGTGCTCAAGGTAAATGTACAGTTTTAATGTACAGCGTGATGTACCCTTTTAAACCTATTCATCCAATCTTTAATCAAAGCAATATTTCACATATTTTGCCTCTTTGGCTCTCTATCCACCACTTAGGCATTATAAACCTATGTTTATTTTAAAGATATCAAAGGACAAGATTTACTTCCCAATCGTCTGCCTGTAAGCCACATTACCATTATGTTGAAATGACCAATGGAGCTGCTGTAACATGATGTTATACATGGGGGCTTTAATATTATTTTTAACATAAGACCAACTCCCCTCCGCTCCTAGCTCTCCATCTCACTGTACCAGAACAGTCACAGATAAACAACTCTAGGGCTAACAAAGAAATCCTTTGTCTTATTCACCCCTCCCGCTTTTTCACTGCCGCTTTAGAAGCAATGGTATAATATCTTACGTCCAACTGACACGGAACCACAAGCAACATGTTTTCCTCACACATTTTCTGCTGGCAATCATCCGCCATTTTGAGAGGGCTTGAGCGTAGTCCTTAGGCTACACTGTAAATTCCTTTACCGACTATTGAATCTAAAAAGATTGCGCAAAGAGTATTATACCAGGAGATGACTGGAAGAGACGTAATAACATTGATGTTGCTTACGTTGCTTAAACAAGGTATGTACCTGCTGCCTCAAGCACTGATTTGTAAATGCATATTCAAGTTGTTACATAAGGCTGCGAGCTAAATGGCAGACTACCTTCTTTTTGGCTGGCTACTTTATGCATCATGCTTATTTCTGCTACAGTCCGAGATCTGCAACAGTAAAAAGTCGATAAAGAACAGCCTAGCCACTGGAGCTCAGTGTGACTGTCCTGACTTTTGATATGTGTACATTATTGGTGAGATCTATCAGACATATTCAGAACACCTTGGAGAAAACAGTGCCTACAAACCTTTGTGCATCCCTAGTAAATACTGTGTGCCATAATACATTATTTCTGTTTTAACAAGCAGACTTTTTGGATCTGAAACAAAGGAAATCCATTGAATCCCTGTTTTAGTTAATGATGAAATAATTAGAACCATTCATTTAAAAGCCTTCAGCTAGTAAATAACTTATCATTAATAAAACATGGTTAATAAGTGCTATGTTAAAGGTATGCTATGCTATGTTGTGTGAGAGATGCTTTGCACAAAGATTCCACAAAGTAAAATAATCTAAAGTTGAACTGCAAAAGGGGGGTTAGGGCCATGCGATCTCGGTTAGTCCTTTACCAAATGTATTTGATAGAAGGGGATATTAAGCGAAGGCGATGTACAGAATGGGGTAGGTTTTAAGTGCCAATGTTTCTCTTTTAGATGACCACATATGGAGCCATTCTACATCAAGGCTCCTTCTGCAGAAACTCTTTTAACATCCTGGACTTACTCGTCGTCAGTGTCTCCCTTCTGTCAATGGGCATGGAGTAAGTTTGGCCGACAGATTGTTGACACCGCAAAGTTGTCTTGTTGTCACAATTTGACAAGTGACTCAGGCTACATATTTAAGTAATGATTTTTGTGCTTGCCCTACATAGATCCAGTGCTATTTCTGTGGTTAAAATCCTCAGAGTGTTGAGGGTACTGAGACCTCTGAGGGCCATAAACAGAGCCAAGGGACTCAAGGTAAGTGTACATTCACATTGTTTGCGTTTGTTCACCTTGTTCTAATAGCAGATCATGGATCTTATCTGTTCTCACCACCCTTCCTCCACAGCATGTGGTGCAGTGTGTCTTTGTGGCCATTAAGACCATCGGAAACATTGTCCTTGTTACCATGCTGCTTGACTTCATGTTCGCCTGCATTGGAGTGCAGCTCTTCAAGGTGAGCTTCTTTATCCAGCTAAGGATTGGGTCAGCCCTAGCTCAACTGTTTAATGACTGTTTAATAGGTCTGTAATTAACAGATTTTGTATTCCTGTTCAAAATGGTGAATGGCCATTGTAGGGAAAGTTCTATTCATGCACAGATCCTGATCAGTTAACTGAGTTAACATGCAAGTAGGTGCACACAGAAACTGGACCCGCTTTTTCGAGAGCTAATATTATCTTATATACCATTAAATCATATTTTATTAAAAGGACACAACTTGGGGCTCTACTTCACAGAGGCTGGTACGTTAGATACGAAGAGGGAGCCCTACATGAGATGGAGATCCGAAAGAGGAACTGGGTCAACTCAGAGCTCAACTTTGACAACATCCTGAATGGGATGCTGGCTTTATTCACTATCTCCACCTTTGAGGGGTGGCCAAAGTCAGTACCATTCTTTGTTTAATGTACAGTACACGTTACAGTATATTGTAGTGTGTGTGTAAACAATATTTTCTGGTTCTAATTGAAATATAAAGTAAACCACGCCCTACTCTTTGAATATACCAGATGGAGATGTGGCATTATGAAATAAATGTGGCATTTTTAAATAAAAGTCCCCTGAAATATATAGATTGGGCGTATTTCAATATCTTTTTTAAATACACTTTATCAAAATAGAAATTTGATAAAGTGTTGCCATTGTTCAGAAGAATACATAATAAGATAATCATTATATTACTGTAAAGAGGGCAAATAGAGCAGGACAGGTCTTTGAATTAGATATGATATTTCTCATGTGTTTTATTGTTTCTCCAGGATTCTGTACAAGGCCATTGATTCTAACCTGGAGGACACCGGCCCAGTGTACAATAACCGCGTGGCCATCTCCATCTTCTTCATCATCTATATCATCCTGATCGCCTTCTTCATGATGAACATCTTTGTGGGCTTCGTCATCGTCACTTTCCAGGAGCAGGGGGAACAGGAGTACAAGAACTGTGAGCTGGACAAGAACCAGGTGGGCTGTGTGTGTGTGTGTGTGTGTGTGTGTGTGTGTGTGTGTGTGTGTGTGTGTGTGTGTGTGTGTTTCTTCTGGACCCTTCCATGATGATCCCTTTGTGGTAGGCCTTACTGAATTTGAATCCGTTTAGCCTCAAATAGTCTGGTAGGTTAAGTCCATATTTTAGGACAATCGTTCACATTACGATACAAGCACCAAATTCTGCATGAATAATGCCTTGACCCTACTTATTGAGAAAAGCCTGCATCAGATATAAAGGAAGAGTTGAAGTCTCCTCCAACTCATTATTCATGTAGTCCTGAGAGAAATGGTTATTCAATGATTGCCACAAACAACAAATTGCCAATCAGGTTAGACATATCCCAGTTGGACGATGGAGGGGGCATTGAGGAAACACTTAGAAGGAACTGTGCAAAATATATCCAAAGCTGTTGTCTGATGTTCAATAATAGCAAGCTTGAGCGTGCAAGAAAAGGGCAGCTTCCATCCAGATTGACCCTGGTGAGGGGAACTCAAAAATGCGCAGGACTGTGCTTCAAGTGCGGAAGTGTTTCTTGTGTGAGATGATGGAACCCATGTCCGAACAACGACAGGCAATGGCCATGCAACTGAATGACAGGCTCAACGAATGTGCCCGTAACCTTAATGATGGTAAACTCCTGGCTATATTGAGTAGTGGAGATGTTGTGGCCAAGGAGTTGAAGTACCATTGCTCCTGTTTAGCAGCCCTACACAATAGGGAGAGGGCATATCAGTTAGCAAAGAACAAAGACACAAATGGTGTGAATCTAGGAAAGGAAGCACTCCCACTTGTGTTCTCAGAGCTACTTACTTATGTAACTGAGACCAGAAACAACAGTGACGAGCCTGTTGTATTTCGACCCACTGAAATGGTTCGCCTGTACAAGCAGAGGCATCAACAATTCGTGACAACTGTGCTAACAGTTGTAAACTCAGATGTAAACTCAACTAGACTGAAAGACAACCTTTTGGCATAAATCCCTGGGCTTGAAGCATACAAGAAAGGAAGACATTTTCTTCTGGCTTTAAAAAAAGACCTTGGCCCGGTCTTGTCTGAAACATTAAACTACTCTGATGCTCTTGTTCTTGCCACAGCTGCCAGAATATTACGCAGGCAAAAAACCTTGTAGAGATGCTTAATGACCATTAAGCATCAGCATCACGTATGACCGAGGACTTGACATTTTAGCACAGTTGGGAGATGCAGTTGTGAATTGATACCTTGAACAAGGGTTGGTTTGTCTCCCCGTTCTGAGATAAGGCCTCTTTTCCACAGCTGCAATGGATAACATTGACCATAACCCATCATCAACAACTGCAACTACTTCATTCCATGGTACAAGTATCTCTATCTTTCAGCATCCATCATCAGGAAATCAAGGTGAAGTTCGGTAGCCCATTCAAATTAGGAACAACAAGGTTAGGAAAGATCCAGAACTGCTTTTTGCACAAAGAAGAATCCCTGTCCTCCCAAGGGCAATGCAACACACAATTCTTTGCCAAGTATCATGTTGACAAACAAATGTGAATGGCTTGAGCGAGTTAGCCTCAGACAGACAATAGATGATGAGGTCAACATCACCTGGTCTGGCTATCATGCAGAGAAAAAGAGAAGTTTACAGTTTGAAGTAAGCATTACATCACTTTTGCCGCATCTTCGGGATGAAGCTCATTCAGTTGCCACAGTTAAACATTCCATGGACAGAGTCAGAGATGCTATTGCATACCTGAATCCAAGATCAGGTCCCTGTCATAACAGCAGACCAGCCAATCTATGCACTTGCCAAACAGGTGCAATGGCATTGGCCTGACCTTTATGGCGAGCAGAAATTTGTCATTATATTTGGTGGGCTCCGTCCACATAGAGATGAATGCGTTGAGATCTCTTGGGACCTTGCTCAAAGGCAGTGGTTGGACAGGGGCTCTTGTGGCTTCTTTAGGTATAGCAGAGTCATATATATATTTCGTACTTTAGTTTAGTACTTATGAATACTACTTTAGAGATGAAAATGAAGAGGCCCATACTTCTTTAAGTTGGGAAGACTGGTGTGAGAAAAAAGAAAAACTTATTTAGCCCTCCTTCCCTTGCTGAAGTAGCCAAACAAACATTTGTTTTCCCTAACAAAAAAGGCGTTCTTTTTTACATTGCCATCTATCTTCACAATGCAACACATTTAACTTTTTATTGCAGAATTGGAATGATCAGACCGTTTTACCTATGTTTTGATACCAAGATCATCAAAATGTGATTATCAAATCTCAATCCAAGTCAAATACCAGAGCCGTGTTCCAATACCCGTACTTCCATGAGTATACTTAAAGGAAGTAGACTATCCGTACTATCAAATTTTTCAGATGTGAGTGCTGTTTCAAATCGAGTACTCCGTGGTGCACTAACCGGGGAATTATGATCACGACTGCCGCCGCGGCTCCTCTCCCGCAATAAGCATCCCGCTTTGAACTGTGAACTCTTTACGCCTAGCAGCTATAAAAAGCTATAAAAACTACAAAATGATTCTATTGGTGCAGGCTATGTGGAAAATGCCCCAACTTTGGCTCAGCCTGGCTCCGCCTCTTCCGCTACGTAGCTAAGATGGCTGCCGTTGAGTACGGAAAGTGTCCTTCGATCCACACTTCACGATTAGCCCGTTTTGAGTACGACATCCGGGTCCTTGAAGTATACTTATTTTCGCCGGATCTGAATTGGAACGTACTACGTACTCAAAATTTGGCTAGTAAGTACGGATAGTAAGGGTATTGGATCACAGCACAAGTCTAATGGCGTTCAATGGTGGCCATCTTGGAAAATGGCGGCCATATTGGATTAATTTTTTTTGCCTGGCTAACAAGCTTTTTGGAATTAGTGGGTTCCAAAGAATATTTCTGCCAAGTTGGATGCTTGTAACATAGAGTGAACGATTTGTTGACTAATCTGCCAGACTAAAAGGCCTGGGGCCGTGTGAGAAAGAGGTATTGAACCCCCAACACACATGCGGGACGGGACGCAACCAAGGAGCCAGTTGGTCAAAAAGCAGGAGTCGGCTCAGAGAGTTGAAGGTTGCAAAAATGGTGCCGGTTTATTTACAGTGCCCAAAAAGTACAAAAATATGACACAAAATAATACAGCCTCTCGGCAAGCTGTTGCATGTCAAATGCCCGACCTTTTTCCCCTCCCATGTCTCCCCATTAAATAGGCCTACCAATCAGGGCCGATTGGGAGAAACCACTGGGATAGGTGACACATCAATATCACATGATCACTCAAACACCACAAAACAATAGCCCCAACACTATATGTTCATCAAACGATGCATACCAATATATACACACACACACACACCCACAACACAGTCTTGGATAAATAAATCACACCAACCATAACCACACTCAAAGTACAAACGCTACCTCACCACCCCCGCCATTAGCAAACCAAATGAACTCGGAACAGAGTTCATTTGGTTCCCGGAACAGAAAATAAAGCCCTGGTTCCCATGCGGCACGCGTTCCCCATGGACCAGTTTGCCGGACGGACAGGAAGAAGGGTAGTTGACAAACACATGTTTGTGTGAATTATCTAGCATGTTTGTAAATAAATGGATTGTATTAAACTGTGGTGCGTGGTTGTTTGTAGTGTGGTGCTAGGTGTGCATGCAAAAGGTAAATGGCTAAATGGTAGCATCTGGGGAAATGCGACCCTCGCTTTTCACATTTCCTCCCCCCTCTGAAGGCTCGTCACTAGGGTGACGAGACAGGAAGTCTGCTACGGGATTCTGTTTCCCTGCCCTGTACCTAATCTGAAATTGGAATGGCTGCAAAGACAAATACCATCGTGTTATGCGTGCATTTGAATCTTTCATTTTCCCAAACCATTGCAATGCCTTATGATCAGACTCAAGTAAAAAGTCTCTGCCCATCAGGTAATATTTCAAAGTCTCTAGGGCCCATTTCACTGCCAGGCACTCAAGCTCCACTACGGAGTACCTGGTTTCCCGGGGAAAGCGTTTACGGCTTATGTAAGCCACCGGCTTCTGCTCTTCGGTGTCCCCCTGGAGAAGAACTGCCCCCAGTCCCACTCCAGAGGCATCTGTCTGTACTGTGAACTGGCTCTCAAAGTCCGGACTCTGCAACACAGGTTCACAGAGCAATGCTGCTTTCAGGTCGTGGAAAGCCCCCTCATGCACCTCCTCCCACCTGACCTTCGTGGACCCCGACTTCCTGGTCAGATCAGTGAGAGGTGTAGCACGGGTGGCAAAGTTCGGGATGAATCTCCGGTACCACCCAGCGAGCCCCAAAAAAGACCGTACATCCTTCTTGGTCTGGGGTCGTGGACAGTCCCGGACCGCCTCCAACTTGTCCTTCTGAGGCTTAATCACCCCTCCTCCAATAATGTGCCCCAGGTACCTGACCTCAGACTGAGCCAGGGCACATTTCCTTGGCTGGAGCGTCAGTCCAGCCTCGTTGATGTGGCGCAGCACCTCCCCCAGATGCTGGAGGTGCTGCCCCCAGGTGGCGCTATAAACTACCACGTCGTCCAAATACGCCGCTGCAAAGGTGTCTGTGCCATCCAGAACACGGTCCATAAGCCTCTGGAAGCACGCAGGCGCCCCCTGCAGGCCGAAAGGCATGACCGTGAACTGGTAGAGACCTTGAGGGGTACGGAAGGCCGTGTATGGCTTCGCTCCCTCAGCCAAGGGCACCTGCCAATACCCCTTGCAGAGGTCAAGCGTTGTGACAAACTGCGCCTTTCCCAGATGCTCTAGGAGGTCCTCCAACCTCGGCATTGGATAGGCGTCGAAGCTGGATTGGGCGTTCAGCTGCCTAAAGTCGATGCAGAAGCGGAGGCTCCCATCCTTCTTAGGAACGAGAACCACAGGGCTGCTCCAGCCACTGTAGGACCGCTCAACGACCCCCAGCTGCTTCATTGCCTCCAACTCCTCCTTGAGTGCAGGCAACAAGCGCTCAGGAATCCGGTACATCCGCTGTCTCACCGGCTTGGAGTCTTTGAGCTGGATGTCGTGCTCCACCACCGCTGTGCGCCCTGGCTGCTCTGAGAACATCCCCTCCGGGATGATGGCCCGCAGCTCCTGCACCTGCTGAGCAGTCAGGTGAGAAAGATCGGGCTCAGTGTTGGGGACCTGCGAAGGAAAGAACTGCTCTGGAGCATCCTCATCCTCCCCCACAGATCGCACCATCAGCTGGTGGCTGAGTGGCAACTCCCGCTCGTGCCCCTCCTTGAGGAGATTGATGTGAAAGACCTGTCTGGTCTTACTCCTCCCTGGCATCTCCAGCTCGTAGGTCACCGGCCCCAGCTTACGAGTAATCCGATAGGGCCCCTGCCAGCGGGCCAGAAGCTTGTTCTCCGTCGTCGGCAACAGCAAGAGAACCTGCTGTCCTGGCGTGAAGCTCCTCTGTCTCGCCGACTGGTCGTACCACCGGGCTTGGGTCTGCTGGGCCTGATGCATGTTGTCCTCCACCAGGCTAGCCATCTCCTCCATCTTGTCTCGCATCTTCAGGACGTAGGCAAGGATGCTGTTGGTCTCAGTGGGCCTAGGGTTCCCCCAGGCCTCCCGCAGCAAATCCAGAGGGCCCCTGACTTGACGCCCATACAACAGTTCAAAGGGCGAGAACCCTGTGGATGCCTGCGGCACCTCCCTGAAGCCAAAAAGGAGGTACGGTAGCCACTGGTCCCACTCTTTGCCGTTGGCTGCAACAAACTTTTTCAGCATGCTCTTTAAAGTTCTGTTGTACCTCTCTACCAGCCCGTCCATTTGAGGGTGTTAGGGAGTGGTCCTTATTCCCCTTATCCCCAGTAAACCGTAAACTTGTTTGAGTGTTTTGGAAAGGAATGCAGTTCCCTGGTCTGAGGATTTTGTTTGGTATGCCTACCCTAGATATCAGCTGCAGTAAAGCTCGTGCGATAGCGCTAGCTGTGATATTGCGCAGGGGAAAGGCTTCAGGGTATCGAGAAGCATAATCACAAATTACTAAAATTAATCTGTGCCCTGACCGTGTTCTTTCTAAGGGCCCAACTATATCCATCTCTATTCTGTTGAATGGGACACCAATTATTGGGAGTGGATGAAGAGGGGAACGTCTGACTTTGTGGCTACTGGTAAGTTGACAGGTGGGACATGACTTACAGTACCTTTGTACTTCACTGTATAACCCTGGCCTGTGGAAACGTGCTGCTATCCTCTCCAGAGTCTTAACATTTCCAAGATGCCCTGCCCAAGGGATATCATGGCCTAAGGTTAATACCTTCTCTCTAAGACCCTTTGGGACAACCAACTGCTCACTGCGGCCCCCCCTCGGGTTGGTGGTACAATAGGCCCTCCTGGATAAAGTAGTACTCGCCCGTTAAAGCCGCAGCTACACCAGTCTTCTCACCATCTACCTCTGTGACTTTGCGGAAGGTTTCTTTTAACGACTCATCCGCTTTCTGCAGTTCACTGATATTACTGGGAATCTCCCACAAAGCTTCTCGTGGCACAACAGGAACTGGCAACTGATCTCCCATTCTCTGCATTGTGCCCTGCAGCTTCTCTCTCCTTCTCTGTCTGCGGCTCTTTTGCGCCTTGACATGCCCAAGTGGGCTAATTTCTACCTGACTAAAGGGCATCATGTCCAACAGTGACTTATTAGCCTCCACTTTAGCCTTACCTTGTGATCTAGTCGCTACCATACTAACTGGCTTGGTGGATTGCACCAATTCAGGCAGTATGAGGACATCCTGTCCCAATACTACTGGCTGGCTCAACCCTTCAACTACCCCCGCCGTTAGCCAAAAGGTACGCCCTTTAACCACAAGTAATATCTTTGCCACCGGATAGACATGCTCATCGCCATTCACACAACACACCCTGATCTGCCTTTTCCCCAGCTTCTCTGACTTGTCTATCAGATGGGGCTGAACCAAGGTCTGGCTGCTGCCTGTGTCTAGGAGAGCGAAAGTAGCTTTACCATTGACCGTAACAGGGACAGTCTGAACTTTTCCCACACACTCATTAGATGGACTACCGGGTCTAGGTACACTACACATGCCTAGCCTCTCTTTGGCCTTTCTGACGGGGCACTCTCTGCTAATGTGACCTGGGTGATTACAGTAGTAACACACCACATTCACGCTCCTCTGTGTGGCTGTGGGTGCTGGGGCCTGCCTAGGCTGTGAGTTAGAGGGTGAATTGTATGGGGGTCTAGGCTGTGAAGTAGGTGTTGTGTGAGGATGTGTGTATGGCGTCCTACTCTGACCAGACCCCCTAGGACCAACTCCCATACCGTCTCCCCCAGACTTACCCCCGGCTGGTGATCGGTTGAAGCTCTGGAACCGGAACGCCTTCGCACCCGAGCGTGCCGCACGGAACGCCTCTACCAGCTCTGTAGAGGCGCTCAGTAGTCGGGTTATGCTCCTTCACCCACACACGCACATCAGGAGCCAGGGAACACAGGTACTGCTCCAGGATTAGGAGCTCTCCGATCTCCTCAACAGTCTTCCTGTCTGGCTTGATCCACTTTCTGTAGTTATCTTTTAGGCGGTTGTATAGCTCTTTCGGGGTCTCTCCTGGTCGGACGTCCGGATCACGGAACCGCTGCCTGTAGATTTCCTCGCTGATCTCATATTTTGAGAGAATGGCCTCTCTCACCTTGCTGTAGTCCATGGCCCCCAGGATATCCATCGCCACGTATGCAGCCCGTGCCCGTCCCGTTAGGTAAGGTACCAGGTACACGGCCCATTCAGCTCTTGGCCACCGATAGGCGGCTGCCAGTCTCTCGAAGGTGGTGAGATACTGTTCGATATCATCTCCCTCCTCCAGCTTCGGCACGGCTGCTCTGGTCCAGGCGACTGGAGACGGCACTGCTGGGTCTGCTGGGGCTGCTGGTCCTGGGCCTGGATACGGAGGTGCTGCTGGTGGTGGTTCCACTGGATGTCGCACGCCATCACTTCCTGGCCGACGTCCATCACCGCCACGCCCTCGTTCTCCCTCCAGCTCATCTCGGACGTTGTTCAGCTGCAACTCCCGGTGTCCTCTGCGGCATCATCAGCCACTGGAACACCTCCCTGGGCTCCGTCCGCTTCCTCATTTTCTTCCTCCTCTGGCCGCGGCATACCCCGGGTTAGATGTCGGATCGACCTCCCCTGGCGTATCTGCGCCCGTCTTCCTGGACTTCTCTTCGTGCTCTTGGAGGGCGCCACGATCCCACCACTGCCACCAACTGTGAGAAAGAGGTATTGAACCCCCAACTCACATGCGGGACGGGACGCAACCAAGGAGTCAGTTGGTCAAAAAGCAGGAGTCGGCTCAGAGAGTTGAAAGTTGCAAAAATGGTGCCGGTTTATTTACAGTGCCCAAAAAGTACAAAAATATGACACAAAAGAATACAGCCTCTCGGCAAGCTGTTGCATGTCAAATGCCCGACCTTTTTCCCCTCCCATGTCTCCCCATTAAATAGGCCTACCAATCAGGGTCGATTGGGAGAAACCACTGGGATAGGTGACACATCAATATCACATGATCACTCAAACAATAGCCCCAACACTATATGTTCATCAAACGATGCATACCAATATATACACACACACACACACCCACAACACAGTCTTGGATAAATAAATCACACCAACCATAACGACACTCAAAGTACAAACGCTACCTCACCACCCCCGCCATTAGCAAACCAAATGAACTGTCCCGGAACAGAAAATAAAGCCCTGGGGCCGTATTCACAAAGGATCTTAGGGCTAAAAGTAGGTCCTAATTGGCGAATTTAGGAGTAACTCCTAAAAATAATGGGCGTGTCACTCTTAAATTTAGGACTCCTAACTTTTTTCACTAAGAGCAATTCACAATGTATTTTAGGACTAAAAGTAGCACCTAAGTCTAGGAGAGCTTTAAATTCCTCAAGAGGACTCCTAACTCAGTAAGACCTATTCACAAAGAATCTTAAAATGCCTGCGAGACGAAATTTTAGGGTATTCAACTTATTGTGGAGTTAATGCGCGATGTAATAACATCCCCGACTAACAGGAATAATCTGATTAGTCCCGAAATAAAATGTTATACAAATTATAAGTTATAAAAAAATATATATAACTTATAAAAAATAAAAATAATTGCACCATCAAAAGACGAGGACGTGTTCGTCAATAGGAAGAAAGTGCATTCCATCAACACGCAGGTTGTTTTTGATGCAAATATTAACATAGCCTACTGGATGTTGTTGCAAAGTGGCCTGGATCTTCAGCTACCCATGATTCGCGCATTTTAATGGTGTGCGGTCTGAGGCAGCTTTTTGAGATGTACCAGTTGGGTGTCACTTGCTGGGTGACAGTGACTATCCATGCAAGACGTGGCTCTAGACACCCTACCTCAATCCACAACCGGGAGCACAGTTAAAGTGTAACATGTAAGTGATTGCGCAGATTACGCTTAGTCCTATGCGTAAAACACATCGTATTGGCTCTTTGCGAGCACACAAACATACACGAAATGTTGTGGAGAGAGGAATTGGGCAGATGAAACGTCGGTTTCATGTCCTCCACGGCGAAATACGCCTCACCCCAGAGAGGGCAAGCACAGTAATCACTGTATGTGCCATTCTACACAACCTCTGCAAGCGGAGGAACATTCCACAGCCAGACGATGATGATGATGATGATGATGATGATGGCGATCAACATTACAAGGAATTTGGCCGTGTGGAACCGAGTGGACAGGCATTTAGGGATCACTTTGAAAACACATTTTAGGTAAACACCTTGGCACAAATCAGTCAACACTTGGGTAGTTCGTAACATTTATTTTCTTTTAGATTTTACGTATTTTTATTGTTTGCTATCTCTCTCTCTTGAACGTGCAGGCTACAACGTCATTATCGTGGTCTGCACAAAAATGTCATCATGCGTGTATTCTGCTAACTGCACTACAACTACTTAATAGGAATTCATTTCTAGCCTAGGCTATTTCCTTGTTTTTCGGTGATTCAGTGGGCTTGTCTGAACAACCAATCACCGAACTGACCGCTTCAAAACTCGTGCACGAGAATTGACGTAATCCATAGCAACGGCGCGTCACTCTTAGTTCACTCTTTGTGATTTATCCTTAGTAAGAGTAGGTCTCAGCGGCTTTGTGAATAACTTTTAAGAAAAAACTCCTACGTAAAATGTTTTAGCGCGAGTTAGGAGCACTCCTAGCGGTAAGATAAAATGCTTTGTGAATACGGCCCCTGGTTCCCATGCGGCACGCGTTCCCTCCCAGAATTTCAGGTGCGGGTGGGTAAAAGGGTCAATGATGAAGTATCGGTGTATACAGCAGAAATGATTGCAATATTATTGGCAATACATTGGGTAGAGGAAACTAGACCAGTAAGAGTAACAATATGTTCGGACTCAAGTTCAGTTCTAACCAGTCTACAGAGCAGTAAGTCAGATAGCAGGCCGGACATTCTAAAAGAGATAAAACAGATTTTATATAGAATAGAGATGATGGGTATAACAGTGGTGTTTGTGTGGGTACCGGCACATATTGGAGTGAGAGGGAATGAGGTGGTAGATAAGGTGGCAAAAGAGGCAACAAAATGTGAAGAAATTGAATTACGCATAAATATCAGCAAGATGGAGGGTAAAAACATAATTAAAAGGAAGGAAATTTAAGGAGAAATGGCAGAAGAGGTGGGAGGAGGAGAGGAAGGGAAGGTGGTTTTATAAAATTCAGAGGAAAGTAGGAGAGGCCAGGGGAACATCAAGGAGCAGAAGGGAAGAAACCGTAATATCACGGTTAAGATTTGGACATACAGGGCTAAATGCATCGTTGTTTATGGTTGGAAAACATGACACAGGGAGGTGTGATCATTGTGAGGAGCAGGAAACTGTAGATCATGTAATGAACATTTGTAGAAAGTATGAAGTAGAGAGACGACAAATGCAGGATAATTTGGCAGAAAGTAAAGAAACATATGAGTTAGAGAATATATTAAGGAAAATGTCAGGAGATAGATGCTATAGGCACGTATTTGGATATTTAAAAGAAACAAATTTGATGAAGAAAATATGAAATCCGGGTAACTCAGGGTTACAATAGTAAATAAAGATGCATAAAGAAACCAGTAGGTGGCGGTAAGGCTCATGTTTGTTTGCCAACTGCCAATAAAACCAAATAGAAGAAGAAGAAGAAGGCACGCGTTCCCCATGGACCAGTTTGCCGGACGGACAGGAAGAAGGGTAGTTGACAAACACATGTATGTGTGAATTATCTAGCTGCTAGCATGTTTGTAAATAAATGGAGTGTATTAAACTGTGGTGCGTGGTTGTTTGTAGTGTGGTGCTAGGTGTGCATGCAAAATTTAAATGGCTAAATGGTAGCATCTGGGGAAATGCGACCCTCGCTTTTCACAGGCCGTATTCACAAAGCATTTTATCTTACCGCTAGGAGTGCTCCTAACTCGCGCCAAAACATTTTACGTAGGAGCTTTTTCTTAAAAGTTATTCACAAAGCCGCTGAGACCTACTCTTACTAAGGATGAATCACTAAGAGTGAACTAAGAGTGACGCGCCGTTGCTATGGATCACGTCGATTCTCGTGCACGAGTTTAGAAGCGGTCAGTGCGGTGATTGGTTGTTCAGACGAGCCCACTAAATCACAGAAAATCAAGGAAATAGCCTAGCTAGAAATGAATTCCTAAGTAGTTATAGTGCAGTTAGCAGAATACACACATGATGACAAGTTTGTGCAGACCACGATAATGACGTTGTAGCCTGCACGTTCAAGAGAGAGAGAAAGCAAACAATAAAAATACGTAAGATTGAAAGAAAATAAATGTTATGAACCACACAAATGTGTGTTGACTGATTTGTGCCAAGGTGTTTACCTAAAATGTGTATTCACAAAGTGATCCCTAAATGCCAGTCCACTCGGTTCCACACGGCCAAATTCATTGTCATGTTGATCGCCGTCATCATCATCAGGTCCGGTAAATACATGGTAAATCATAGTGTATTACTGGGTAATTACCACTGGTAATAAGAAGGTAAATACAGAGGAATTATCCGGTAAATTACAGTGTATTACTGTGTAATTACCACTGGTAATAAGAAGGTAAATACAGAGGAATTACAGCTGATGTACCAAGTAAATCCTCCACTATTACCCATCAACTCAACTAAGTAGCGTGTAGTTGTAACTGTTTTAGGTTGGTAATAACTCAGATAATGTGTACTTCCTAGGAAATTAGGCAACCAATTCTTAGAAACACCTATTATCCAAGGTTTATGTTGGTAACAGCCCAAATTTAATGATGTACTATCTAGAAATTAGCATAGCACTTTCCAATAAAATACTTTTTCTTAGTTATTATTCATAGCTACACCCATTTAGAAAGGGTTTATTCAATTTACCACTATGGAATTACTTACCTGGTAACAACCTCTGCAGGAAGTTTTCCTCTAGTGTCATGGTACATCTTCTTAAATACTGGGTACGAAGCCGTTTGTTTCCATGGTATTACCAGGTTCTTACCATATAATTTATAATAGATACATTCCATTATCCATGCAGTCAACACAAACTTGTACCATGTACGTTCTGCAACGTTACCAAGTAAAACACGACAATTTACCCAGTAATTAAGCTGAAACTGTACTGTAAAAGGAAGCCTTGTTTGTTTCCATGGTATTACCAGGTTCTTACCATATAATTTGTAATACATTATTCCCTTTTCCATGCAGTCAACACAAACTTGTACCATGTACGTTCTGCGACGTTACCAAGTAAAACACGACAATTTACCCAGTAATTAAGCTGAAACCGTACTGTAAAAGGAAGCCTCGTTTGTTTCCATGGTATTACCAGGTTCTTACCACATAATTTGTAATACATTATTCCCTTTTCCATGCAGTCAACACAAACTTGTACCATGTACGTTCTGCGACGTTACCAAGTAAAACACGACAATTTACCCAGTAATTAAGCTGAAACTGTACTGTAAAAGGAAGCCTCGTTTGTTTCCATGGTATTACCAGGTTCTTACCATATAATTTGTAATACATTATTCCCTTTTTCATGCAGTCAACACAAACTTGTACCATGTACGTTCTGCGACGTTACCAAGTAAAACACGACAATTTACCCAGTAATTAAGCTGAAACTGTACCGTAAAAGGAAGCCTCGTTTGTTTCCATGGTATTACCAGGTTCTTACCATATAATTTGTAATACATTATTCCCTTTTCCATGCAGTCAACACAAACTTGTACCATGTACGTTCTGCGACGTTACCAAGTAAAACACGACAATTTACCCAGTAAGTAAGCTGAAACTGTACTGTAAAAGGAAGCCTCGTTTGTTTCCATGGTATTACCAGGCTCTTACCATATAAGTTGTAACTGGTTATTCCCTTTTCCATGCAATCAACACAAACCATATATGTTCTGCAACATCGTTCACCAGTAGTTAAGCACTTTAATTGTTGTTATAAAACCCCAAACCACTGTTGATGAAAGACATATTAAAATTAAACAAAATCAAAGGCTTATCTTTCAAACAATGCATATCTCACAAGCAGGCACTGAACACTGAAGAAATAGGACAAAAAAAAGAGCCGTCCACATGAACTAAATTTAAATGTTACTGATGGTGTTTTCATAAAACACATGACAGTGTTATGGCAAGTGACCACAAGGAAGACTGCTTCAACCTCTACAATTTGAATAAGTGGTGAATGCCATGCAGCAATCTGCCTATGGGAGCATCTTTGTGGTCATTCGCAAACCAATGAGTCCACTCGATGAATGAGAGATGACTCTTTAGTGTCTTCTCTGTGAGGTATCCCTGCAGTCTCCACATCTGGGATTTGAAGGCTGACCAAGACCTGACCAGGTACCTCCAAATCTCCCCTTCAAGAATCAGAAGACAAGAAAATAAACATTAGGACTGTCAATTAATGAACATTTCTAGAACATGTAGAACTCAAAGATTATTTTGTTTATCAGTTAAGAAAGGATGCTGGTCCTCTGGCCATTGTGTTTGGTCATATTGAAAAGAGAAAAAGGCATAGCCATAAATACAGTTAATAGGACGGGAGGGGACAGGTTGTTAGCTCCGGTTAGCCCTTTAGCATCGAGCTAGCGGAGCTTCTGTCATTCAAATAACTCGGACATGTTGTTTAAAACCTGTAACACCCAATTTATTAAAATATCCGGATTTAATCGGGCTCTCTCCCATAAGTACAGTTAATAGGACGGAAAGAGACAGGCTCTCTTAGCCCCGGTTAGCACGATGCTAAAGAGCAGCTCTACCGGAGCATGCCACCTCAACAGGTGCAAGTTAGCCTCCGGTTTGATATCTGCCGGATATTCGGTTGACCACCCAATCGGATTCATCAACATAAGTGCAATACATTACGGGCTTACAATGTTGAGGATGGTTTAGGACACCGTATCGCAAAAAATCACAAACACATGTCGCCATCAATGTCTGTGCAACAACGTCATTTACGTTCTGGCTGCTACCTGTTTTAGGGACCGTCAACAAATTACACTCACCGACTGTTGGCAGAGACGTTACCATGGAATTGTTTCAGGAAATTAATCACGCAAATATATTGCAATATAGTTAATCATAAAGCAGTTAATAGTTTAATATTCGACAAAAATCGACCAAACTATATTTGAAATTATTAATTGCATCCCGTTTAACAATAATGCAATATATTAGCAAAGTTACCTGCAGTAAGTAGCAGCCCACCATTGGCAACTACTACTACAATCAGGTGACAAAATGTATTTTTTAATGATTTTTATGTTATTTTATATGATTTATTTCCAGAAACAATTCCATGGTAACGTCTCTGCCACCAGTCAGTGAGTGTAACTTGTTGACGGTCCCTAAAACAGGTAGCAGCCAGAGAACGTAAATGACGTTGTTGCACAGAAATCGATGGCGACAACATGTGTTTGTGATTTTTCGCGATACGGTGTCCTAAACCGTCCTCAACATACTAAGCCCGTAATGTATTGAGCTTATGTCGATGAATCCGATTGGGTGGTAAACCGAATATCCGGCGAATATCAAACCGGAGGCTAACTTGCACCTGTTGAGGTGGCATGCTCCGGTAGAGCTGCTCTTTAGCATCGCGCTAACCGGGGCTAACAGAGCCTGTCTCTTCCCGTCCTATTTACTGTACTTATGGGAGAGAGCCCGATTAAATCCGGATATTTTAATAAATTGGGTGTTATAGGTTTTAAACAACATGTCCGAGTTATTTGAATGACAGAAGCTCCGCTAGCTCGATGCTAAAGGGCTAACTGCCTGTCCCCTCCCGTCCTATTAACTGTATTTATGGCTATGCCTTTTTCTCTTTTCAATATGACACAATGGCCAGAGGACCAGCATCCTTTCTTAACTGATAAACAAAATAATCTTTGAGTTCTACATGTTCCAGAAATGTTCATTAATTGACAGTCCTAATGTTTATTTTCTTGTCTTCTGATTCTTGAAGGGGAGATTTGGAGGTACCTGGTCAGGTCTTGGTCAGCCTTCAAATCCCAGATGTGGAGACTGCAGGGATACCTCACAGAGAAGACACTAAAGAGTCATCTCTCATTCATCGAGTGGACTCATTGGTTTGCGAATGACCACAAAGATGCTCCCATAGGCATATTGCTGCATGGCATTCACCACTTATTCAAATTGTAGAGGTTGAGGCAGTCTTCCTTGTGGTCACTTGCCATAACACTGTCATGTGTTTTATGAAAACACCATCAGTAACATTTAAATTGAGTTGATGTGGACGGCTCTTTTTTTTGTCCGATTTCTTCAGTGTTCAGTGCCTGTTTGTGAGATATGCATGTTTGAAAGATAAGCCTTTGATTTTGTTTAATTTTAATATGTCTTTCATCAACAGTGGTTTGGGGTTTTATAACAACAATTAAAGTGCTTAACTACTGGTGAACGATGTTGCAGAACATATATGGTTTGTGTTGATTGCATGGAAAAGGGAATAACCAGTTACAACTTATATGGTAAGAGCCTGGTAATACCATGGAAACAAACAAGGCTTCCTTTTACAGTACAGTTTCAGCTTACTTACTGGGTAAATTGTCGTGTTTTACTTGGTAACGTCGCAGAACGTACATGGTACAAGTTTGTGTTGACTGCATGGAAAAGGGAATAATGTATTACAAATTATATGGTAAGAACCTGGTAATACCATGGAAACAAACAAGGCTTCCTTTTACAGTACAGTTTCAGCTTAATTACTGGGTAAATTGTCGTGTTTTACTTGGTAACGTCGCAGAACGTACATGGTACAAGTTTGTGTTGACTGCATGGAAAAGGGAATAATGTATCACAAATTATATGGTAAGAACCTGGTAATACTATGGAAACAAACGAGGCTTCCTTTTACAGTACAGTTTCAGCCTAATTACTGGGTAAATTGTCGTGTTTTACTTGGTAACGTCGCAGAACGTACATGGTACAAGTTTGTGTTGACTGCATGGAAAAGGGAATAATGTATTACACATTATGTGGTAAGAACCTGGTAATACCATGGAAACAAACGAGGCTTCCTTTTACAGTACAGTTTCAGCTTAATTACTGGGTAAATTGTCGTGTTTTACTTGGTAACGTCACAGAACGTACATGGTACAAGTTTGTGTTGACTGCATGGAAAAGGGAATAATGTATTACAAATTATATGGTAAGAACCTGGTAATACCATGGAAACAAACGAGGCTTCCTTTTACAGTACAGTTTCAGCTTAATTACTGGGTAAATTGGTGTGTTTTACTTGGTAACGTCGCAGAACGTACATGGTACGAGTTTGTGTTGACTGCATGGATATATGTATCTATTATAAATTATATGGTAAGAACCTGGTAATACCATGGAAACAAACGGCTTTGTACCCAGTATTTAAGAAGATGTACCATAACACTAGAGGAAAACTGTTCCTGCAGAGGTTGTTACCAGGTAAGTAATTCCATAGTGGTAAATCGAATAAACCCTTTCTAAATGGGTGTAGCGACGAATAATAACTAAGAAAAAGTATTTTATTGGAAAGTACTATGCTAATTTCTAGATAGTACATCATTGAACTTCGGCTGTTAAGAACATAAACCATGGATAATAAGTGTTTCTAAGAATTGGTTGCCTAATTTCCTAGGAAGTACACAATATCGGAGTTATTACCAACCTAAAACAGTTACAACTACACGCTACTTGGTTGAGGTGATGGGTAATAGTGGAGGTTTTACTTAGTACTTCAGCTGTAATTCCTCTGTATTTACCTTCTTATTACCAGTGGTAATTACACAGTAATACACTGTAATTTACTGGATAATTCCTCTGTATTTACCTTCTTATTACCAGTGGTAATTACCCAGTAATACACTATGATTTACCATGTATTTGCCGGGTAACTACCTCTGTATTTACCTTCTTATTACCAGTGGTAAATACCCAGTAATACACTATGATTTACCATGTATGTACCGGGTAAATACCTAGTAATTAGGGGACTGTAAAAGGAAGGGTTTCCGCGTAATCTGCGTAATCACTTACATGTTATACTTTAACTGTGCTCCCGGTTGTGGATCGAGGTAGGGAGTCAAGAGCCACGTCTTGCAGGGATAGCCACTGTCACCCAGCAAGTGACACCCAACTGGTACATGGTGCCTCACAAAAAGCTGCCTCAGACCGCTCTCCATTAAAATGCGCGAATCATAGGTAGCTCCAGGCCACTTTGCACCAACATCCAGTAGGCTATGTTAAAATTTGCATCAAAAACAACCTGCGTGTTGATGGAATGCACTTTCTTCCTATTGACGAACACTTCCTCATCTTTTGATGGCGCAATTATTTTTATGTGCGTCCCGTCAATAGCACCAACCACACCGGGCATACCTGCAATTGCCATGAAGTTGGCTTTGATCCTGTGTAATTGTTGAATGTCCAAAGGAAACTGGATAAACTGTTGGATGATATGCGGTCTAGTGACCCCGTTGATAGTTTGGTTTATGGCACGGCTGACTGATGGTTGCGATATTCCTAAATCGTCGGCATCCCAAAGTTGCATTTTCCCTGTTGCTAAATAACGTAGTGTTGCCAAACATTTTATTTCGGGACTAATCTGATTATTCCTGTTGGTCGGGGATGTTATTGCATCCCACACTAACTCCACAACAAGTTTAATACCCTCACGATTTAGCCTATATCTCTTCATTAACTCACAGTCTTCCATTGTCTCCAAAACATTTAGTCTCACGGCCATTTTACGATTCTTTGTGAATAGGTCTTACTGAGTTAGGAGTCCTCTTGACCAGGGGTCCCCAACCTTTTCAGCACCAAGGACCGGTTTGAATCTCCAAAAAATGTTCACGGACCGGCGGGGCGGGCCCACCAGAGGTTGCCAATTTGTTGATATTTTCATATAGTGTTGTGCATGCATTCATTTAAAATAACTAGTTCCAGTTATTTATGAACAGTGAAGGTAACAAACTCTTAAAAAAGAATGTGAACTTGAACAAGTGAAAAATTAACAACTATGAACATAAATATATTGAAACAAACTTGAAGTAACATCTATCAAGTGTAAACATGCACAACACAAAATGTCAGTAAGGGAACTTAACACGCGTTTGTGAGGCCACAGAATAGGCTACAATTCATTTTAATTAGTGGGAGCCCTGTGCTTGTTTCCCTGCAACAAGAAGGTTCCATCTGTGGGTGATGGAAGACAGTGACACCCTTAGCGTGCAATTTTGTTTTAGTTGCAGTCATTGCCGAAAACCTGGCCTCGCATAGGTACGTGGTGGGAAAGGAAGCAACGTTTTCAGTGCTTTTACGGATATCTCGGGATACTCTGCTTTGGTTTTGATCCAAAAACCCGCCAGGGAGGTTTGCTCAAACACACTTTTAAGACCACCAACATCATTAGCTATTTCGATCATTCGATCTTCCTCCTGCACTGACAAGTGATTCTGGACATTGACAAATAGGTTGCGGATCCAATCATTCGTTCGCGTGGATCTTTGGAGGATGGGAAGTAACGTTCGAATTAATTTGAAAGCGCAACAAGGTGATCGCGCACCAGCTGCGAGAGAATGGGCCCTGCCTCAGTCTCTCCCCAAATCCCCACTAATGTCTGGAACATATCGAATACTCCCCTGTCCACTCGTCGTCCCAACAAATCAAGCTTGGCTTTAAATGCTTTGTCATTCTCCCCTGGAGTGTCAGGTTGAGCTGAGCTCATAGTGTGACACTACTGTTGAACTGAACAAGTGAAGTGAGCTTAGGCTGCGCGCGCAGCCGCTGAAGCCAATACGTGTTGAGGACGGGACAGACAGACAGTTATGCCTGAGAAAAGAAGTTAAGACCTTGCCAAAAATGCAAACATGTTATATGCAATCTAACAACTGCATATATACTTATGGGATGTAAAAGAGTGACAGTATTGCGAAGTAAATTGAGTTTATTAAGTGTGCATGCATTTTGCATGAATTTTTAAAAATATATATATATATATATATATATTTTTTTTTTTTCAATTCATGTCGTAGCCTACTAACCTACAGCCCGGTTAGGAATGTCCCGCGGCCCGATACCGGTCTGCGGCCCGGTGGTTTGGGACCGCTGCTCTTGAGGACTTTTAAGGTCTCCTAGACTTAGGTGCTACTTTTAGGCCTAAAATACTTTGTGATTTGGTCTTAGTGAAAAAAGTTAGGAGTCCTACATTTATGAGTGACACGCCGATTATTTTTAGGAGTTGCTCTTAAATTCGCCAGTTAGGACCTACTTTTAGCCCTAAAATCCTTTGTGAATACGGCCCCTGGGTTCATAACAAAGATGTAGTATTCTGTTTTCCTGCACGGCAAATACAATTTTAAAATCCCTTTTGACTTCTTTGTACTGGAGCTTAAGGATGGCTGTGCTTTGTGGACAATATTGTCTTTGAGACTGATGTTAACGTAATTTGGATCCTTTATATTAGTTAAACTAGTTGTCAAGGGTGAACAAAAGGTTAAGAATCCAAACGTATCATTGTCGGGATATTTCTAGATCCTATTCTACGCCCATAAGAGTCTGTGATGTAATATCAGTTGCATATCAAACTTTTTCTGGGGACAGTTAATGTGTTTTTGTCACATGATATAAGTCTACTACTGTCTGCCATCCGAATGGCCACTCAGGGCGGTAAAGACTTCTCTTCTACTACTCTATCCGTACACCCTAGCCCATATTCAAGTTCAAATAATGTTATTTATTTATGGCCCTACTTTTAAACATTGTTGCTGGCACACAACATCGGGCTGGTATTCCATACCTGTTGTTGTTGTTGTCGGATGAAGTTTCTTATTGCGAAGTCAATCTGAGTTGGCTAACATTCTGAAGTTGGGTGTAGTGTTCATTGGGGCAGTGTGCAAACACTTTGAAGTACAATAATCACATGATAAAAGTACCTGGCTGGAATGCAATAAAAGTTACAATGCTTTGTTGGCCTGAGACGTCTAAACTGCCTGAACGAAACACATGATGGTGAACACCTGGCTCTTCTTCCTCCAGCGCCAGTGTGTGCAGTACGCGCTGAAGGCGCGCCCGCTGCGATGCTACATTCCCAAGAACCCTTACCAGTACCAGGTCTGGTACATCGTCACCTCCTGCTACTTTGAGTACCTCATGTTCCTCCTGATTATGCTCAACACCATGTGCCTGGGAACACAGGTAGGCCATCTTTTGTTCTATCACTCTGTATTTTACGTCTTCTAATGTCAATTATTGAGTAGTTTCTGCCAGATTCTGAAACCAAAAATGTTTTATTAAAGTCTACCTTAACTGCAGTATCACAAAAGGAGTAGCTTGAGGAGGATTTAGCCTAAGGTAATTTGATAAGAAAACTGAGCTAATATGATCCTGAATAAGCTATGGTGAGGCAAAAGTAAAATATATAATATATATATATACACCGGTATATATCTATTTGATTTGGAGGGGGTGGATAACGACCGACGCTTGTGATACGTTGTATATGAAATGCACCACACACCGTGGCGTTATACTGATGAGCTTAACCCTGACTGGGACGTGGTCATCTAAATAAACTGCTCAGACTCTTTACTAAATGTTACTTTATTGAAATGTGTTTATGGACATTTTTGTATCATCATGATTAGCTTCATTTTAAATCACTCATTACTTTTGAGCCCTTTGTTTGATGCATTGCTGATGAACGGAACCAATCATTCTATTTATTTTCCTTGAATCCCAGCATTGTAACCAGTCGGAACATGTGACCCATCTGTCAGACATGCTGAATGTGATTTTCACTGTTCTCTTTACCGTGGAAATGATCCTTAAACTAATGGCCTTCAAAGCCAAGGTCAGTCACACAATCATAGACTAAATTAAAACATCAACAGCAGAAAGACTTTTTAGTAGTACATTCTTTCTTCCTCCCGCGTATTCTAACAGGGTTATTTTGGAGACCCTTGGAACGTCTTTGACTTTGTGATCGTGATTGGCAGCGTGGTGGACGTGACCCTCAGTGAGGTTGATGTGAGGATCATTTCATTATTTCAATCAATACATGAAGTTCGGTGGTAAAGGTTATGAGCAACACTGGTGTCATGTAAGGCTTTGTAGGATTGTAGGCTATATATAATATTATTCCAAGAAGTACATTATATATCGACAACAAATAACACTCCGTTTATTATAATAAGATAAGATATTGATAGCTCTGATGTGGGCGATCGAGAGGTATGACCAAAGGTTTGAGGTATTCTAAGACACAATAAGACATGGAGCTCAGGCGGATTATCAGTAATACCAACACGGTCTAAACTGTCTGTTCCTGAAGTTTGCTCAATTCCAAGGACTCCAAATGTAATCTCAGTGTTCTGAGGTTATTCCCCAGGCAGTATTCTGTTGCCCTAGAACTATTCGGTGGCCCTAGTATATTATGTAAAATCAGCCTCTCTCACTGTATCCCAGGGCTGAGCGGGCCATATAAGCTGTGAATGTGGAGCATGCCCGGGCGTTTTGGAGACAGAATGGTTATCTAAGGTCATCTAAAGTATTTGATTTAGTGTCGTAGGCTAAACTTGGCTGGCTGATCACTAGTCTGTGTTGGGGGGGTCATATATGTCTACCCTCACTTTTGTGTACACAGAAATCAAGATGTTTTAGAGGCAGTGATATACACCTCCACCTCCAGCCATCCCCACAGCCTTGTGCCGATAACCGTACTTCTGTTTGTTTTCCTCTCCCCAGGCCGCGCTAGCTTCTTCGGGAGGGCTTTACTGCCTCCATGGCTGTATGGTAATGGGGTAGCATACTTATAATACTACCAAGTTTTAATGTTTAACAAGCTACTGAAGATAGCATATTTTATCCATTATGTAATGCCGATTTTTGAAGGATTATAGGTCACAACAATGTAACATACATAATACATATTCTAAATGTGCTATCAAAATGTATTATTGTAAAATGTATATATTTTGTAGGAAGTGGATCCAATGCAGGCAATTGCAGTAAGTTTTGTTTTATCATGACAATCTTTCCATTGAATACAGAGAGAAAAGTTGTTTTTGGACTCTGTATTCATTGATATGATTGGGCTCTTTCCTTCTGTCAAGTCCAAGGAGAACATGAGTGTGTCCATCACTTTCTTCAGACTGTTCCGCGTCATGCGTCTCGTTAAGTTGCTCAATCGCTCTGAGGGCATACGGAACCTGCTGTGGACATTCATCAAGTCTTTCCAGGTAGGAAACCCACTTGGAATCGCTTAACGTGCTTTGTAGCTTATTTTTTAATATATATTATTATTGTTGCTAACTATGCGTTTCACTGGCTGTGTTTCAGGCATTGCCCTACGTAGCCTTGCTCATTCTGATGCTGTTCTTCATCTACGCTGTGGTTGGAATGCAGGTATATGTACATTGGAGAGACACACCCAAACATGTACACAAAGACAGAAGAAAGCTCTAATTCCGTCTGATTATACTGCTTTATCTCAATTTGAATAGATATTTGGGAAAATTGCCTTGGTAGATGGCACATATATCAACAGGAATAACAACTTCCAGACATTCCCACAAGCTGTGCTACTACTGTTTAGGTAGGTGGACTATTATTGTTTGTTATTAAACGTCTTATAAGGTAACACCACATGTATTTATTTATTAAGATAATCCTGCAAAAAGTGGCTCAGCCACAAAGTGCTAACCGCTGCGATGGATCTCTTTAATGTGGCTACGCATGAAGCTACAACTCAGGGTAGGAAACAAACCCAGTCCAGGTTTCACCCTGTATTGGGTTCCATGAATTAAGGTAAGCAGGTTGAATGGGACCAGGACCCAAGTGCGGAGATCAAGACAAGATGTTTGTTGCACACTAAATCACTTCAAGCTATGGAGGACTTTAGAAATGTCTTTAATTCTTCTGGAAATGTATAAGCATCCGTTTTCCAACTATTTCAATCTCCACAATGTAATGATTAGGCATCTCTTTTTACGTTTCCATTCATTGAAAATAATATCTGTCCATACTGTCAAACTACAATATACACTTCATTACTATACCCAAATGCAGACACTGACTCAACTGTAAAAGTTAAATCTAAAAGGTCTTCACTATATTCTTCAAGACAAACCATGAACAAACGATGAGTACGATGAATACAATACACTGGTGTATGAAGACATACAAAGGATGGGGCAGAAGACAAGGGGATACCAAGGAGAGGACTAAACGTAATAAAATAACTAAAACTATTGTCATATAGCACAGTTATCATTAAAAAGCCTCAGTTTGTTCTTATTACTAAAACAAAACTTTATTCCCATGTTATCTTATTTCAAGCCATCTATTCAACAAAGTATACAAATAATAAATCTCACATTGTGTTTTTCAGCATTACAACATCCATGACCCCTGTCTCTTTGCAGGTGTGCCACTGGGGAGGCCTGGCACGAGGTCATGTTGGCCTGCATGTATGGGAAGAGGTGCGACCCCAAGTCAGACTACCTACCGGGGGAGGAGAACACCTGCGGAGCCAACTTTGCCATCATATATTTCATGAGTTTCTACATGCTATGTGCTTTCCTGGTAAATAAATTCAAACAAGCACAGAACACACATAACATTCATGTGTTGATAGTGCAGAGATACATCTGTGTGTCATGAAGGCATGTATAGAACTGAATGCAGCTTATATTTGTTGAATTTCCTCTGTAAAGATCATCAACCTATTTGTGGCTGTTATTATGGACAACTTTGATTACTTGACACGTGATTGGTCGATTCTTGGACCCCAACACCTGGATGAGTTCAAGAAGATCTGGGCAGAATACGACCCTGAGGCCACGTAAGTGTGTTGGAAAGAGCTTCAATGTGTGACAAATGTAGAAGGTCTTCTGTGTGCTTCCTGTGGTGCAGCGCAGTGAGCCGTCTGAGTTGGAATGTGACGAAGCCGACTTTGCGACTTATCTTCTGTAGCGACTTGTGTTAAATATTGCTTCAGTGGTGGAGGAATCACTAGGCCCTTTTACACTGCCAAGCCGGTTCGGTCGCGGCTTGGCACGTCCGGCAATTTCACTGCCTTGCCTGTGTAAAACCAAGGGGGTAAAATCCACCGCCAATCAGAGTATTGTTGAAAATATAGCAAGTGAGATAAGGGTAGGTCGTAAGATCCCGAGGATCATACAAGGCAAGGCAACTTTATTTATATAGCACTTTTCATACACAAGGCAGACTCAAAGTGCTTCACATATAAACATTGTCATACAATAAAATAAAATAATAGATAAGTAAAAGAAAAACATATGCAAAGAAATGGGTAAATAGAAAGTTAAAAAGGCATTTTAGTATTAAAATAGAAAATAAAGGCAAAGTTAAAAAAAGCTTTTTAGAAAGTGCAATGTGTTTAAGATTTAGCAGAAAGCTATTAGCAAACATAAAAGTCTTCAGTCTTGTTTTAAAGGTGCTCAGAGTTGGGGCAAGTCTTAAATCCTCTGGGAGTTTATTCCAGCTATTTGTTGCATAGTAACTAAATCCTGCTTTCCCATGTTTTGTGTTCACTCTGGGGATAATTAACAGATTGGTCTCAGAGCTTCTTAGTGGTCTAGAAGGCTGGTGTAGTGGGAGCATATCAGCTAAATATTTTGGGCCTAAACCATGTAGGGATTTATAGGTTAGCAACATGATTTTAAAATCAATTCTCTGACCTACAGGAAGCCAATGTAACGATTTCAGAATTGGTGTAATATGATCACATTTTTTGGTCTTTGTTAGAACTCTAGCAGCAGCATTCTGAACAAGCCGAAGCTTCCTCAGAGTTTGTTTTGGGAGACCTGTAAGGAGACCATTGCAGTAATCAAGCTTACTAGTGATAAAGGCATGTACAAGTTTTTGTAAGTCTTCGGTGGACATGAGCCCTCTAAGTCTTGCTAAATTTTTAAGGTGATAATATGCCGATTTTGTAACTGATTTGATGTGACTGTCGAAATGTAAATCTGAATCCATGATAACCCCTAGATTTCTGGCTTTGATTGAGGTTTTCAGGGACAGAGAGTGAAGGTGTTGGGTTACTTTAAGCCTTTCCGTTTTAGAACCAAATACAATTATCTCTGTTTTGTCCTCATTTAGTTGAAGGAAATTTCGGCACATCCATTCTTTCACTTGCTCAATGCACTGGCACAGCAGATCTATGGGCCGATAGTCATTTGGTGATAGCGATACATAGATTTGCGTGTCATCAGCATAGCAATGATGGTCAATATTGTTATTTAGCATGATTTGCCCTAGTGGGAGCATGTAAATGTTGAATAAAGAGGGTCCTAAGATCGAACATTGTGGGACTCCACATGTCACGTTGGTTGATTCTGATACAAAGTCGCCAATGGAAACAAAGTAGTTCCTATTTTGTAGGTAGGACCTGAACCAATTTAAGATGGTGCCTGAAAGCCCCACCCAGTTTTCTAACCTGTCCAGAAGTAATGTATGGTCTACAGTGTCGAATGCAGCACTGAGGTCAAGTAGCATTAGTATTGAGGTTTTACCAGAGTCTGTGTTAAGACGGATGTCGTTTACAACTTTAATAAGGGCGGTCTCAGTGCTGTGCAGGGGTCGAAATCCTGATTGGAAGGTGTCATAGCAACCAGTTGATTCCAGGAAGTGATTAAGTTGCTGGAGGATAACTTTCTCAATGATTTTACTTATGAAGGGTAGATTTGATATTGGTCTGTAGTTGTTAATAGAGGCATCTAGGCTCCGCTTTTTTAAAAGGGGTTTAATAACTGCAGTTTTCAAAGCTTTTGGGAAATTGCCTGACTGGAGAGAGTTGTTAACTATCTGCAATATGTCTACTGCTAGGCAGTCGAAAACATTCTTAAAGAGGTTGGTAGGTGTATCCAATAGATCAGTGTAATCCCTCTTCAGAAGTTCTGACTGTTCTCTTTGAATATCATTAAATCCTGCATGCACAATAATCTGTGAGATTTGGGGGTTTTCCAATATGATTTTGGCTAGTTTATGGTTGATATCACTAACCATTCCATATGGGAAGTTGCATGTTTTGATCTTCTTACCGGTTATATCCTTGATGGTTGAGTCTCCTATAATCAGAGTGTCTGGTTCATCTGCTTTCTCTGAGATGGGCCCTTGTTGGACAGTGGCAGACACATGCGCAGCCCGCCTCCGTGGCGACTAGTTGTTCCATCTCTGTCCGTACCGTCTGTCCGGACACATTTCAGGGGTCAGGGGTGCACAGGTTGCCGAGGCATGCGCAGCTCGCCTCCATGGCGACTGGTTCTTGTTCCGTCTCTGTCCGCACTGTCCGTCCGGACAGATCTCGGGGCTCAGGGGTGCATGGGTGGCAGGCGCGTTCGTGGACTCTTGAAGTGGCAGGAACCGGTTCTTCAGTGGCAGGGTTAATTTCAGTGACGGGCTAATCCGGCTGATACATGTAACTTTAGCTTTGGGTAGCTTAGCATTTGGCGTTGAGTGAACTTGTTGATTCACTTTGGTATGTTGTTTTGGCTTAGCGCCGACTCTGTGCCAGTGAGATGCAGCTGGAACTGTCTTTCTCTTGTCCAGCTTCGGGAAGGATACAGTGTAGCTTTGATCATCTTGCTGTATCTGAGTGAGCTCAGCAAACTCACCCATCGGCACTGTATCCTGTAGGAGTCCTTTGCATTTTTCTAATGCTGCTAGTCTCGTTTCAAATAAAGCCACTGTCTGTTGCAGTTTGGTGCAGTCTGTGCATTTCCCAGTCTCCGTGCCTGAGATATCAGAGTACAGAGGCATGTTGGCGATAGGAAAGTCCAAGGCTTTTTCTGCGGTCTGATCCGGGAGTAAAAAGTACCAAAAAATGTATTGTTGAATCGAGCGATGGAGGACGACGGAAACAAACTATATACTGTTAGGTATTATGATCATGAAATAAAATAAGATAAAGTAGATCTGAACGATGAATTAAGTAGTTTTTTCCAATGCCTAGCGGAGCTTCGGGAAACATGACCTCTCTCTCTGCTGCCTCTCTAATCTCAGTGGTAAACTGGCCCAAATAGCAGCCAGGGGCCTCATGTACTAAGGTTGCGTACGCACAAAAACGTGGCGTACGTCCTTTTCCACGCTCACGTTCAGATGTACAAAACGTGAAATGACCGTAAAAATGTGCGGTCCCCACGCCAGCTCCAGAGCTGTCGTACGCACGTTTCTACAGCTATTGTTCCTTTGGCGACACTTAGAGGTGACGCTGGGAAACTGGGAAAAAAGGTGAAAACCATGACTCATCAGAGTGATTTGCACATCAGAGACACACTAATGAACGATTAACACACCTTGCAATTATATGGGTGGCTATAAAAGCATGCGCAATGGATGAAGAAAATTGTTATAAAAATGGCTGCGTTAGGGTTGTTAGAGGACATCGCAAATGGTCAAATCCGAAGGGAACGTATATTTAGGGAACGCGAGGACTTACTCGCAAATGATGATGATTGGCTCATGAGCCGATTTCGTTTCCCCAGGCCAGTATTACTGGAGCTGTGCGCAGAGCTGCGGCCGGCCCTAGAGCGCCACACAGCCAGGAGCCAGGGGTTGTCCGTGCCCACACAGGTGCTGACCACGCTGGGGTTCCTGGCAACAGGGGCCTTCCAGCGGGAGCTGGCCGATCGGTCAGGAGTGTGCCAGTCCACCCTGAGCCGAGCCATGCCAGCTGTGTGGGACGGAATCATCATATGAGATTAATATGAGTCCAGACCGGCCTCATATGCATTAATGCATTAATATGAGATAATTAATGCATTCAAAGCCGAGCCACGCCGCCTTGCCCTGTGAATTCAATTGCAGCGCAAATATAGCAGCAAATACGTTACATTCTTAACCCAGCAGCGGTGTTATTCAGATACTGATTAAATGGGTTTGTTAACCATGCGTAATAGTATGGCTCCATGAGTATGCGCACACGTTCTATGTGTTCTTCATCTCTGGGCACTGCGTCCCTTTATGTTTTGCAGCGGTTGCATTTGTTCTCTGTTAAAATACATGGTTAATGTATTATTTTGGAGTTAATAAATTTGAAAAAAAAAACAGGAACACCACTAGTTTCTGGCTACGCCACTGGTGTCACCGATCAAAGCGGCCACTCTCAAATCGAAGGGGGAGAGTTCCCCCACTCCCGTCCCCCCACCTGTTGCGGTCACGCTTCGGCGGTGGGCAGAAACCCTCCGCTTCACCTCCACCTTGAGGTCTGACCACTTTTTTTTAATTTCAGAGTGTGTGCGCTGCTGAGACCCCACTGCATTGACGGCCTCGCAAACACACTCCCACTCACTTCTCTTTTGTTTTGCATTTATCCCTGTTGACAGGGTTCCAATAGCATATGCTTGCGCATTTCTACCTCGTGGAGCAAAATCTCGAGCTCAGACTCCGTGAAGTTTCGTTTTTTGCCTCTGTTCATGGTGCCAGGTGATCGGATTAAGAGGTGAATCTCAGGTCCAGAGGCCTATTTAAATGAAATTGCATATTTAAATGAGGGCGTGGACAGGGAGGAGTTTGGCACCTCGGCATGTGCGCTCAATTCCACGTTGATCGAGATGTACAAAAGAAACGTGCTTGGATCCATGCGTTCGCACACTTTGATACATCTGAATTTATTTGTGCGTAAGACAGTTTCTGGGTTTTGTCGTACGCCAAGTTTCAGTATGAAATCCACGCAAGTCTTAGTACATGAGGCCCCAGGTCTTTGGCTCCAGCTGCCTCCGGTGTGCCATGTGGGACTGTTGTCCTTGGCAGGGCATAATATACTGAAGAAGAGGTCAGCTCCATCCTCAGGTAATGCTGGGCAGCTTGACAGCCTCAGCAACTGTCTAAAGAGAAAATGTGTCAATCATGACCCATATGGACTGGATTTGTCAGGTTTTTGATTGGTTTGTTTGTTAAATCAATATCATCACCGTTTGTGGCATTTCATTAATTGTTTAAAGGGGACATATTATGAAAACACCACTTTTCCTGGGATTTGGGGTGTTGTTTGGATTCTCTGGTGCTCCCACACGCATACAAACTTTGAAAAAATTCAGTACGTATGTTTTTTTGAGTGAGATATGCATTTCTGAAAGTACCCCGCCTACAGTTACAAAACAAGCGAGTCAGTTTCGGCGCCCCCTCCTACGTAGGAAGGCGGCACTTTGAATATTACCTCCCACTTCCCCACTCCACTCCAGAGCATTGCTAAGATATTGTGGACTCGCGGACGAGCAGTCCGCAAACGGCAACAATCCCTTCTCCTCCATGCTGTTGTTCAGTCTGACAGCTCATTGGGCAGCAGCTCATTTGCATTAAAGCTACAGACACCAGAAACAGCACATTCTGAAGGGACTGAAACAGAGGCGAATAGCGGTAGGCAAGATTTTTTTTCCTAAAAGCTATTTCCAGCAAACAGCTTAAAAAACACGTTTTCTGTAACTCAAATAGACAAATACTATGTTTACTTGTTGAGAAAACACCATAATATGTCTCCTTTAAAAAAAAAAAGTTTGTTGAACTTGGCTACTAACGACTTGGTCTTGTCACATGGGATAAGTTTGCCTTCAGGGCTTTATGCCAGAACGCCCTTTCTGCCAGAAATCCTGCTGCGGGGAAGGCTTGAGGAGGTCAGGGGACACAGTATAAATAGCAACACAGTACACGTAGGGAGGAGGTGGTGGATTTAACACTTTCCCCCAGGAGGCCTCTCAAAACCCAACCCTAACGTCCCCGTCGTGAGAGGTGGAAACAGGTCAAGCTGGCCAATAGGGAAATGGTAAAACTCATGGGCCAATCACCCGTGAAGTGGATTCAATTGATTACAGAAACATTGATGAAGAAAAAGAAACCCCACAACCAAGGAGATGAAGACTCTTCGGGCATACAAGCTAAAGAGACAATGAAGACGCATACTGAAAACCATATGGAGAGGGTGCTTCGGAGATACCCTGTATCTCCTCATCTCAGATGAGATGAGGAGATACAGGGTTTCTATCCTCGGCCTCTGCAAAACCAGTTGGCTCCAGTCAGGAGAAGTCAAATTGGTGGTGAGTCCATACTCTACTCTGGACACGCAGATGAAAAAGCACCACACACGGAGGGAGTGGCATTTATGCTCTCCAAAGAAGCACAGAGGGCCCTCATCAGCTGGGAGCCCATAAATTCAAGAATCATCACTGCAAGATTCCAAACTACCCATAAAAGAATCAACCTTCAAATCATACAGTGCTATGCACCCACCAACAATACTGATGAGGAACTAAAGGACAATTTCTACAACCAGCTACAACATCTACTCCAGACTAGAAAAGAAAAAGACCTTCTCTTACTCATAGGCGACATGAATGCCAAGGTGGGAAATAACAACAATGGATACGAACTGGCTATGGGAAAGCATGGACTTGGCACCATGAACGAAAATAGGTAGAGATGTATGTCTGACAACAATCTGGTTATAGAAGGTACTGTTTTCCCCCATAAACCCATCCACAAAGCCACCTGGATATCACCTGACCACACTACCGAAAACCAAATCGACCACATATGTATAAACAGGAAGTTTAGGCACTCCATCCTGGATGAACGAGTGAAGAGGGGGGCAGAGGCCGGGACGGACCACCACTTACTGACTGCAAAACTCCAACTGAAGCTAAAGCGCTGCAACAACCCCTCTGACAGCAGAACAAAATACAACCTACAGCTCTTCCAGGACATTGGAACAACTGAACTGTACCAAACCACCCTACAGAACAGGTTTCAAGCCCTGCAAGACCTCCAACAATCAGTGGAAGAGTACTGGAACAGCCTGAAAAACATATGGGAGGAAACATGCCTATAAGTGGTGGGGAAAAAGACAACAAAACACAAACCCTGGTTGTCAACAGAAACACTGAAAATAATAGAAGAGAGGAGGGCAAAAAAGGAAACACTAAACAAATGCAAAACCCCAGCAAGAAAGGCAGCAGCCCACAAAGACTACGAGTTAGCAAACAAGGAGGTGAAGAAAAGCGCTAAATGTGATAAACAGAATAACATCGAGGCCTTGGCACAAGAAGCACAGGAAGCAGCTGGAAAAAACAACCTCAAGGACCTATACATGACCACCAAGAAACTGGCCGGAAAATTCAGACAGACGAACACACAAATCCGTGATAAACAGGGACGACTCCTTACCACCAAGGAAGAACAACACCAAAGATGGACAGAGCATTTCAGGGAGCTGCTCAATAGACCACCCCTGTCCAAGAAATAGAGATTCCACCAGCAGCACACATGCTAACATCAACAAGATCTGAGGTAAGGAAGGCCATTAAGGCACTAGGACGTAGCAAAGCAGCAGGGCCAGATGACATCCCAGCGGAGGCCCTACATGCTGATGTTGAAACCTCAACCACAATGCTATACCACAGTGGTTTTCAAACTGTGGGGCGCGCCCCCCCTGGGGGGCCCCAGAGTTCTTCAGGTGGGGCGCGACGTGAGAAAAAAATAAACCCGAAAAAAAACCTGAAAAGTCGATGATTCAAATCATCAATCGTACTTCAACTGTAGAAGTAACATAACTAAATCAATTTTCAACCGTTTATCTTCGTGCAAACCATTTAACAAATCTACACACTTGTATCTTCAATAATATCTAAACAGAATTTCAATATCATTTAAAATTTCTTCAGAATCAGTTTTAGTTTCATACCGCTTCGTTTTCAGCTGTTTTCATTGAAGACTTCAGCCCATTCTGATACACCTACTTCTAGACATCGTCGTAACCAGGGCTGTAGTGGAGGGTAAACGCACGTAAACGCCGTTTACGCACCTCTGGAATTTAGGAAATAGCGTTTACGCACCTCTAAATAGCGTTTACGCACCTCAAATTCCCTGTGCCTTGTATTCTGCCGTTGGAATAATCGGAAATAAATTCAGCATCATTTTAAAACACCTAAGACAAGGTTTCATATTGTTGAACAAATAAACGCTGTAATCTGAATAATTTTCATCTGCGCTGTAGGCCTATGCTATTATGGTCTGTGACCCTCCAATCAGTGCCTTGCGGCTGCGGCAGCGACACCAATCAGGATCCAGGAAAATATGTAAACAGGAAGTATGTAAACACATGGCCCTGCGCGTTGTGGATTATAATGCCTGCCTACCTGTCATTAATTAGCCATGGATATCAGGCGATTTTTGAAGAGACCTTCGAGTGCTCCCACTCCAACAGATGCCCGAAAAAGGCCTCAAGTACAAAGTAAGACTGAAGATGATCAATTCACATGAGTTGTTTTTGTGATTTATAAATCCATTTTACTTGACGAACTATTAAGTGACTACGAGCATTCAGATTGGCCAATGCGTAGTCATGCTATCCGTGTACTGCCCACGTCAAAATGAGTGAAAGTCAGTCAGAGTTTTACTATCCATATTAAACTCCGGTTTCGGCGTATCAACTTCGCTATAGCTTGGTCGCTATGTTAAAGCCTCAATTTGGAGATGCAAGGTTGGCGGTTGCAGCCGTGGACTCCGCGGCTGAACCGTGGATCGGGCGGATGACGCGACAAAAAAATATATTTTAATTAAATTCGGGCGGTTGGCGGTTAAACCAATAAAAATATAAATATTTATAAATATTTGTATTTTATATATTATAAATATTTTTATTTTATTATTTATTTTCTTTAAAGTTATTTTCCCAGCAAAGTGGCCTGTTCCCTAGAGGAGCAGTATGGGGAATCCAAGTTGAAACAACTTGCCCAAAGGTTCAGACTTGATGACAGAAAAATTCTTGAAGGCTATAGGGATTTTAAGGATAACTCAAGCATCATTCCAGAAAACCTTGCACCACTCCTGAATATCGACCATCTCATTCCAGTTAGCACTGCTGAGTGTGAGAGGGGGTTCAGCTTAATGAACATCTTATGCCGCTTTTCCACCGCACATGTAGCTCGACTCGACACGACACGACTCGACACGGTAGCAGCGCGGGTCCTTTTCCACCGCAAATAGTACCTCCGGGACGTGGGCGGGGTCGTCTGCGCGAAAGGGCCGTGATGTATTTTTGTACGCGACGCAAACAACACCTACGTAACCCACACATGGACAGAACCCACATAACAACAATGGAGAACATCGATGCGATGGTATTCGTGTTCGTATTATTAGCTGGCATGTTGAAGAAGTGGAATATGTTGGCTGCGGCGCTGCTATGGCTGTTACCAGCATGATTGCCATGTCGCTCTCGTGACTTCGTCACACTCTCTGGCCAATCAGTGGCCGGCCGTCTGCCGACGTCACCTTTTAGCATCGGCTCAGCCGCTTGGAACCTAGAGCGAGGCGGTACTAGAAAAAGCAGCCACTTGAGGTACTAGATCGCGGTGGAAACGCAAAAAAGGCGAGCTGAGTCGAGTCGAGTCGAGTCGTGTCGAGCTGGTACCATGCAGTGGAAAAGCGGCAATAGTGTGCCCCCTGAGATGCAGTCTGCACTTGGTCACAGTGTCGTCCTTGATGTTTATTCAACTGAATGGCCCACCACTCAGCCACCACAAAGTTCAATCCAACACGTATGTGAAGTCCTGGCTGGTGAAGCACAGGGGAGCCATGAACTCCAGAACACGCCCCTGCAAGGCAGGACCTGACGTGGAGGACAAGGAGGCCCTCTGGGTACTACTGTGAAAAGCATGCATACTACACACACATACACACATGCCATAGATATAGTTCTTAATCTACACATACTTTTCTTTACTGTTGAAATTTGAATAACTTGAATAAACTACAAACACATTCATTGACTGTCATTGATTGATTTAATATGACTTTAATTGATAACATAATGGAATATAGCCAGGCTAGCCTTACAGAGTCGCAACACTTTGCGTTGCGTTGTGTCGCGTTGTGTCGAGGTCGGTCTGATCAAAAAATTCATAGTTTACCCACCTCTAATTTGACCACTACAGCCCTGGTCGTAACTCATTCATTTTTCAACCGTTTACCATCGTTCAAACCATTAAACAAATCTACACACTTGTATCTTCAATACTATCGAAACGGAATTTTGATAGCATTTATACTTTTTTCAGAATCACAGTTTTAGTTTCAAACTGGTATCGTTTTCAGTTGCTTATAATAATTTAGGTCACCATAGCAACGCCGGTAAACAAACCCCGCCGAATAGTCGAATCTCTGGACTGAAAAGGCAGGCTAAAACATGCTTAGATAAAGTTGTTAAATTGTGTTAGGAAATGTGTTTAAAAACGCACAAAGACGTTGTAATGTTTCAGAAATATGTTTCAAATGTTTAAAAAATATGTTTCAAATGTTTCAAAAATATGTTTCAAATGTTTTAAAATTATGATCAGAGATGTTTCAAATGTGCAAAATAATTAAGATAGCTTTCAAAACACGGGTATTTAGAAAAAATTGGGGGGGGGGGGCTCAGCTGAATTTTTTTCTCTGAGGGGGGGCTCACTCTCTCACACTTTGAAAACCCCTGCTATACCAGATGATGAAGGAAATATGGGAGGATGCGGAAAATATACCAGCAGACTGGAAGGGTGGGCTTATTGCAATCATTCCTAAGAAAGGAGACCTCAGGGATTGCAATAACTACCGAGGAATCATGTTGCTATCAACACCAGGCAAAGTGAAAAACCGCATCATTTTAGAGAGACTGCGAAAGGGGGTTGACGATGAGCTGAGAGAGAACCAAGCTGGTTTCAGAAATGGAAGATCATGCAGTGACCAAATTGCTACCCTCAGGATCATCATTGAACAATCCATAGAATGGAACACACCTGTTTGCGTCAATTTCATTGACTTTGAAAAAGCATTTGACAGTGTAGACCGAAAGCGGCTATGGAATTTAATGGCACACTACGGAATCCCCCCCAAATACATAAACATCATCAACAACACATACCAGGACATGCAATGCCAAGTGCTCCACCAGGGACAGGCACAAAAAACATTCACAGTGCTCACCGGGGTGGAACAGGGCTGCCTGCTTTCCCCTTTCCTTTTCCTCTTGTGCATTGACTGGGCCATGAAGCAAACTATCCACAATAAAAATACTTGCATCCTATGGAGACTGACAGAACAGCTAGAGGACCTCGACTTTGCCGATGACATTGCACTACTCTCACATAGCCACCAGCAGATGCGAGAGAAATCCCAACTGCTAGAAACAACAGCAGCAGGACTGGGGCTTAAAATAAACGGAGCAAAAAACAAAATAATGCGGATAAAAAACAAAAGCATGAGTCCTATAAACATCGGGGACCAAACACTGGAAGAGGTCATCAAATTTACGTATCTGGGAAGTGTGATAGCTGTGGACTGTGGGACAGAGGAAGATGTGAAGTCAACAATAGGGAAAGCAAGAACAACATATTAAATAATATCTGGAAAACTAAAAACATCTCACTCAATACTAAGCTCAAAATCTTCAACTCCAACGTCAAATCTGTACTGCTGTATGGATCAGAAACCTGGAAGACCACCAATACCATCACCAGTAAACTGCAGACTTTCATCAACCACTGCCTGACACATCCTCAGGATCTTCTGGCCAAACCGTATCAGTAACACCAACCTGTGGGAACGCACCAATCAAGAGCCAATAGAGATACAGCTGAAAGGAGAAAGTGGAGCTGGATACACACACACACTAAGAAAAGGCAAAACAGCAATAACCAAACAGGCAATAACATGGAACCCACAAGGCAAACGGAGCAGAGGGAGGCCCAAAAACTAGATGTGAAAAAGAAGGGACTGACGTCAAGGGCGTCAGTTTGTTTTTAGAAGTGGTGGGGACAATAACCATAAGCTTGAGTGTGGTTTGAAAAGTGCTGGGTACCCTTATGTAAGCTATTCATCCATTCAACGCTGCATTACAATATGCTCGACAGTGTATTGTCAGGTGTTGAAAATCCTATTGTGTTTTGGCTTGTTTTGCAAAACGGCGTTGGAAACACCAGGGTATTGGATCGGGATATGTAATACTAATACACACAGGACAAAGAACAGTGTTGCCAATTTAACACTTATCTTGACATCAACAAAGTTTACCAGACAAACAATGCCAGACTGTAAAGGGGGTACGAAATGAAACGAGGTACTGAGCATCAGCCTTTTGAAGACGAGCAAGGGCTGCTGGTAGCATATGTTAACCGTGGTAAAGTTAGTTTTATATTGGACGTTGGATATTCGACACATTCGAAAAATCAATTTAGCACTGGCTTCGATGGACGAATTTGTGTCAAACCAACTTAGATGTGTTAATACAATGCCTACCTATGTAAAACAAAGCTTATTTCTTTAAAAAAAATAACATTTGATTTTCTAAAAAAATGTAATGTTAAAAAAGGCTATAAATCTATTATGCAGCTTGACCTTTTGACCTACACATATCAAAACACATCTGGTGAACTCAGCTAACTGCCCCACACATAACACAAAGCTTCTTTTCTCAAAACACCTACCCTTTGATTTTATATTTTTTATTCTCATAAAATGCTATAAATCTATTATGCGGCTTGACCTTTTGACCTACCCATATCAAAACGCATCTGGTGTAATCAACTAACTGCCCCACACATAACACAAAGCTTCTTTTCTCAAAACACCTACCCTTTGATTTTATATATATTTTTTAATCTCAGAAAAAGCTATAAATCTATTATGCGGCTTGACCTTTTGACCTACACATATCATAACACATCTGGTGTATTCAACTAACTGCCCCACACATAACACAAAGCTTCTTTTCTCAAAACACCTACCCTTTGATTTTATAAAAAAAAAAAATGTTAAAAATGGCTATAAATCTATTATGCGGCTTGACCTTTTGACCTACACATATCAAAACACATCTGGTGAACTCAGCTAACTGCCCCACACATAACACAAAGCTTATTTTCTCAAAACACCTACCCTTTGATTTTATATATATTTTTTAATCTCAGAAAAAGCTATAAATCTATTATGCGGCTTGACCTTTTGACCTACCCATATCAAAACACATCTGGTTAACTCAGCTAACTGCCCCACACATAACACAAAGCTTATTTTTTCCAAAAACTAACCTTTTGATTTTATACTATTTTTTTAATGTTAAAAAAGGCTATAAATCTATTATGCGGCTTGACCTTTTGACCTACCCATTTCAAAACACATCTGGTGAACTCAACTAACTGCCCCACACATAACACAAAGCTTATTTTTTCCAAAAACTCACCTTTTGATTTTATACTATTTTTTTTATGTTAACAAAGGCTATAATCTATTATGCGGCTTGACCTTTTGACCTACCCATTTCAAAACACATCTGGTGAACTCAGCTAACTGCCCCACACATAACACAAAGCTTATTTTCTCAAAACACCTACCCTTTGATTTTATATATATTTTTTAATCTCAGAAAAAGCTATAAATCTATTATGCGGCTTGACCTTTTGACCTACCCATATCAAAACACATCTGGTTAACTCAGCTAACTGCCCCACACATAACACAAAGCTTATTTTTTCCAAAAACTAACCTTTTGATTTTATACTATTTTTTTAATGTTAAAAAAGGCTATAAATCTATTATGCGGCTTGACCTTTTGACCTACCCATTTCAAAACACATCTGGTGAACTCAACTAACTGCCCCACACATAACACAAAGCTTATTTTTTCCAAAAACTCACCTTTTGATTTTATACTATTTTTTTTATGTTAACAAAGGCTATAATCTATTATGCGGCTTGACCTTTTGACCTACCCATTTCAAAACACATCTGGTGAACTCAACTAACTGCCCCACACATAACACAAAGCTTCTTTTCTCAAAATACCTACCCTTTGATTTTATATTTTTTACTCAGAAAAAGCTATAAATCTATTATGCGGCTTGACCTTTTGACCTACCCATATCAAAACACATCTGGTGTAATCAACTAACTGCCCCACACATAACACAAAGCTTCTTTTCTCAAAAACCCACCTTTTGATTTGATACATGCGCACTGACCAACTTGAGTAACTGTTGCGACAGGCCTGCTATTATAGTAGTAAGATTATGTGAAACAAGCAGCATGTTTATCAAACATGTGCCCAAAAGGAACAGACAAGGTAGGTCAAAAGGTCAAGCCGCATAATAGATTTATAGCCTTTTTTAACATTAAAAAAATAGTATAAAATCAAAAGGTGGGATTTTGGAAAAAATAAGCTTTGTGTTATGTGTGGGGAAGTTAGCTGAGTTCACCAGATGTGTTTTGATATGGGTAGGTCAAAAGGTGAAGCCGCATAATAGATTTATAGCATTTTCTGAGAGTAAAAAATATATATAAAATCACAGGGTAGGTATTTTGAGAAAATAAGCTTTGTGTTATGTGTGGGGCAGTTAGTTGAGTTCACCAGATGTGTTTTGAAATGGGTAGGTCAAAAGGTTAAGCCGCATAATAGATTTATAGCCTTTTTTAACATAAAAAAAATAGTATAAAATCAAAAGGTGGGATTTTGGAAAAAATAAGCTTTGTGTTATGTGTGGGGAAGTTAGCTGAGTTCACCAGATGTGTTTTGATATGGGTAGGTCAAAAGGTGAAGCCGCATAATAGATTTATAGCATTTTCTGAGAGTAAAAAATATATATATAATCACAGGGTAGGTATTTTGAGAAAATAAGCTTTGTGTTATGTGTGGGGCAGTTAGTTGAGTTCACCAGATGTGTTTTGAAATGGGTAGGTCAAAAGGTCAAGCCGCATAATAGATTTATAGCCTTTTTTAACATAAAAAAAATAGTATAAAATCAAAAGGTGGATTTTTGGAAAAAATAAGCTTTGTGTTATGTGTGGGGCAGTTAGTTGATTACACCAGATGTGTTTTGATATGGGTAGGTCAAACGGTCAAGCCGCATAATAGATTTATAGCCTTTTTAACATTAAAAAAATAGTATAAAATCAAACGGTGGGATTTTGGAAAAAATAAGCTTTGTGTTATGTGTGTGGCAGTTAGCTGAGTTCACCAGATGTGTTTTGATATGGGTAGGTCAAAAGGTCAAGCCGCATAATAGATTTATGGCCTTTTTTAACATTAAAAAAATAGTATAAAATCAAAAGGTGGGTTTTTGGAAAAAATAAGCTTTGTGTTATGTGTGGGGAAGTTAGCTGAGTTCACCAGATGTGTTTTGATATGGGTAGGTCAAAAGGTGAAGCCGCATAATAGATTTATAGCATTTTCTGAGAGTAAAAAATATATATAAAATCACAGGGTAGGTATTTTGAGAAAATAAGCTTTGTGTTATGTGTGGGGCAGTTAGTTGAGTTCACCAGATGTGTTTTGAAATGGGTAGGTCAAAAGGTCAAGCCGCATAATAGATTATAGCATTTTTTAACATTAAAAAAATAGTATAAAATCAAAAGGTGAGTTTTTGGAAAAAATAAGCTTTCTGTTATGTGTGGGGCAGTTAGTTGAGTTCACCAGATGTGTTTTGATATGGGCAGGTCAAAAGGTCAAGCAGCATAATAGATTTATAGCTTTTTCTGAGATTAAAAAATATATAGAAAATTAAAGGGTAGGTGTTTTGAGAAAAGAAGCTTTGTGTTATGTGTGGGGCAGTTAGTTGAATACACCAGATGTGTTTTGATATGGGTAGGTCAAAAGGTCAAGCCGCATAATAGATTTATAGCCATTTTTAACATTTTTTTTTTTTTATAAAATCAAAGGGTAGGTGTTTTGAGAAAAGAAGCTTTTTGTTATGTGTGGGGCGGTTAGTTGAATACACCAGATGTGTTTTGATATGTGTAGGTCAAAAGGTCAAGCCGCATAATAGATTTATAGCCATTTTTAACATTAAATTTTTTTTATAAAATCAAAGGGTAGGTGTTTTGAGAAAAGAAGCTTTGTGTTATGTGTGGGGCAGTTATTTTAATACACCAGATGTGTTTTTATATGTGTAGGTCAAAAGGTCAAGCCGCATAATAGATTTATAGCTTTTTCTGAGATTAAAAAATATATATAAAATCAAAGGGTAGGTGTTTTGAGAAAATAAGCTTTGTTTTATGTGTGGGGCAGTTAGCTGAGTTCACCAGATGTGTTTTGATATGTGTAGGTCAAAAGGTCAAGCCGCATAATAGATTTATAGCCATTTTTAACATTAATTTTTTTTTATAAAATCAAAGGGTAGGTGTTTTGAGAAAAGAAGCTTTGTGTTATGTGTGGGGCAGTTAGTTGAATACACCAGATGTGTTATGATATGTGTAGGTCAAAAGGTCAAGCCGCATAATAGATGTATAGCTTTTTCTGAGATTAAAAAATATATATAAAATCAAAGGGTAGGTGTTTTGAGAAAAGAAGCTTTGTGTTATGTGTGGGGCAGTTAGTTGATTACACCAGATGCGTTTTGATATGGGTAGGTCAAAAGGTCAAGCCGCATAATAGATTTATAGCATTTTATGAGAGTAAAAAATATAAAATCAAAGGGTAGGTGTTTTGAGAAAAGAAGCTTTGTGTTATGTGTGGGGCAGTTAGCTGAGTTCACCAGATGTGTTTTGATATGTGTAGGTCAAAAGGTCAAGCTGCATAATAGATTTATAGCCTTTTTTAACATTAAATTTTTTTAGAAAATCAAATGTTATTTTTTTTAAAGAAATAAGCTTTGTTTTACATAGGTAGGCATTGTATTAACACATCTAAGTTGGTTTGACACAAATTCGTCCATCGAAGCCAGTGCTAAATTGATTTTTCGAATGTGTCGAATATCCAACGTCCAATATAAAACTAACTTTACCACGGTCATATGTTATGCTGCATTAAAAAAAGAAAAAAAAACAAGCGCCCAGAGGAGAATTGCATCTGCCAAATCCTGACCACCAGTGAACACTTGCGAAGGACCAATGTAGACTTCACTCGTTACAACATCATAAGCAAATTGCCCGCAAATAAAATCCCCTACAGTTTAGGATAATCACACAGGTTATGCGAGAACATATTTATGTCAGGATAGGCCTACCAGGCTCCAAGTCGTCACATATCTCAATCAGACAAAACAACTATAACCACATTGGCATAGCAATCGCACCGTGTGTAGCTGCTACTAGCTGCAATCTATATACACAATGCATACTAGCTGGAGCACCAACCAGAATCAGATCACAATCGCTTAGGACCGTGGTTTACCTTTGGCCAGGTCATCACGAGCAAACAGAACCAGCAGCAAAGTTTAAGTAAACCAATTTCTTACCTTATGTGGCCCTCCCATGCAGGCTAGATGATGTATCCATATCGTTATCCAGTGTCACAAAAACTCACAAACATGCTTTTTACAGGAAGCAAAAGGACCGGCTATTTTCAGAATAAAAATGTCAATTTTGTGACGCGACGGGCGACAAGATCCCATACAAAGTGAACGTATAGACGCATATCGGGCGAATTATTTTGATTTGTTTTGATTTGTCGCGCCACACTTTCGCCGTGCACAGGCGAGCACGTTCACGTGGATTTGTGGCGCGGCAAATTCGCTCAAGTTGAAATATTTCAACCTTTACCCGAATTTCGCGTGATGACAGCTAATCAGCGTTCAACAGCGTGGCCACTGAGTGACATGTGTAACGTAACAGCCAATCAGCGTTCAACCGTCAAACTCAGTGCAGTGCAGTCCGGGGTGAACTGCAGCATGGAGGAGAAAGTGATTGTTGCCGTTTGCGACTCTCGGAGCTCTATATATAATAGTTTATACAACGGGGGACCTAAATCCAGCGATCTGATTGGTTCCCAACTGTTGTATAATGAGCGTATACATAACTGCTATGACGCCCGATCATTTTGTGAAAGTTTGCATATCACTCCGCGCCTGGAAGTAGAAACAGTTACAAAGTAAAACATATGTTGGATGATGGAGAGGGTGTAAATGTTGTTACTCCGGGAGTGAGCAAGGCGATGGAGAGACTATCGAAAGCTTAGGCACACGGCGAGTGTACTGCTCCATAGGATAAATTGCCGGCGAACCGCTCTATCGGAGCCTTCTCTCGGAGGGACGCTAAAGTGTGTTGCATAGCGACCGTCGATGCATAGCGGCAGCCAGGAGGGACTACTTTTTGGTATTCTTTAATAAAAACGGCTATTTTGACTTTCTTGGTTTCTTTTTAAATGTAGTGTGTCTATGACTTTCGTTTCGCCATAACAGTAACCGTTGTATAAAAGCAATAGATCACTTCAGTCAGTGGCATGTGCTCATTATACCACTGTGAAGGGGGTCGCCGGCCCTCCGCTGCGCGTCGGGGCCGGACAACGCCCCTTAACAGTGGTATAATGAGCACATACCACAGCCTGGCGTGATCTATTGCTTAAATATAATATAATATAATTGTATATATAATATCACGGCCAAATGCTCGGTGCGCCTCCGGATGGCCGTAGCGTGGGGAGCTCTCATAGGGATTGGGCTTCGCGGGGTTTGTTTACCGGCGTTGCTATGGGTTCCGATCTTGTGTGTTCCAACGGTTTATTAGGTAGGCCTATCTAATAAATTATGTCTTTGTGCGCGCCTATCGCATGATTTTAGACTCGATGATTTCTGTTGAGTATGTGGGGATTTTTTCAGTCGCAATTGGTTTGCACATTTTTAAAAGTGGTGGGGACAAAATTCGTATTTCAAATAGTGGGGGGGACATGTCGCCCCCGTCCCCCCCGTAATCGACGCCTATGACTGACGTGGAAACAGCTGGAGAGGATGGCACAAGACAGACGTGGGTGGAAACGATTCATCAATGGCTTATGTTCCGAAAGGAATACAAAGGCCTAACTAACTAAACTAAACCAGGAGTCCAGGGTTTGTCTCCTGTATCATTTCTATAATAATGTGACTCTTTTTGTTTTCCGTTTGCAGAATGGTTAGATTTAGGCAACACATAGTTTGTTAGTGTAACTATGTCCAATGCTGTGTGGCACTGGTTTAACCTGTGCATGTTCATTACTCAATATGCAACAGGTATGCAGCCTCACCCAGCCCCAGAGTCCTATCAGTCTGACTTGGGACGGTGAGGTTGCTTTCGAACAGCCATCATCCACAGACTCAACAGTTAGGTTTAAGCAACAGAATGACAGGTTAGGTTAAGGCAGCCACACACCACACGTGAACAAAAGAAGTAAATTCTTATGTATTGATTACTGATCATGTCCACTTGTTAAATATACCTACTACCTGTGTGTGCTACTTATTAATCTGTTAAACAATGTAGGGTTTGGTGAGCTCACTGACAGGGTCATTTCACACAGACTGAAGTAATGGATCAGCTCAGTAGTCGGGGGTTCTGGTTTCCTTTGACCAGTTTGTTGCACATTTCTGTTCTCACACCACATAAAGTAATGTTTTTTTTCAAGGTTGTGATAGTGGAACTTAATTAGCCATTGTTATATGCGTGATTTTGTCTCAACCCACGAAGCTGGCACTCCACGGCTCAGAACGCTCGACCTGCGGCAGGCTGCAGTTCACTTGTACTGCCACTCCACAGCTCAGTTTGTTTATGAGGCTGGAAATGTCCACACTCTGACCTGCTAATGGTTATGTCTGCAGGGGACGGATAAAGCACCTTGATGTGGTCACCTTGCTGCGGAGGATCCCTCCTCCTCTGGGCTTTGGCAAATTCTGTCCACATCGGATTGCCTGCAAGGTGAAGGCCTAGAAAGTCTAATGTTGTGCAAAAGACTTGCAACCCATTTGAAACGTTATTAATTGTACTGAAACTGTATCTCCAGAGACTGGTCTCCATGAACATGCCTCTGAACAGTGATGGAACGGTCACCTTCAATGCCACGCTGTTTGCATTGGTCCGGACTGCACTGAAGATCAAGACTGAAGGTGGGTCAACTGATAGACCTATCATACAGTACAGTATATGATGTATTTCTTTATTTATGTATCTCAATTATGCCACATTGTGATTTTTGTGTGGTTTAAACACTTGAGGTTATTAAATTGGCTCATCAGGGTTCCTCACAGCTGTTAGTGAGGTAGTGAGGCAGCGTCTCCACCTTATTACCCCCCCCCATCTGAACCACCTTCTCACAATAGGCTACTATTCAGGCAACTATTAGCCTTATATACTAGTACTATTAGCCTAATATAGACTAAAGTATACCGTTGTTAATGATGCATCTATGAGATCATACTCCTATCCTCCCAACGCTGTGGTATCACCCATTTAGTACCCCTATCCTCCCAGTGATGTGGTATCAGCCATTTAGCACCCTATCCTCGCAACGCTGTGGTGTAACTCATTTAGCACACCCATCCTCCAAATGGACTGTCCCGCTGTTACATTCACACAATTCTGCCAACACGACGATTCTACTATTATAGTCATCTTTTCTATCGAAGATTAGAGTTGTCAAAGATTGGAGGTCACCCCTAAGTCTATTTGCCAGGTAACTTTGAACAAGCCAATGAGGAACTACGGGCCATCATCAAGAAGATCTGGAAACGCACCAGCATGAAGCTCTTGGATCAGGTCATCCCACCAATAGGAGGTCACCATTCATGATTCATCTTAAACAACCATTGCCTATATAATGTGCAATATCCATTATTCAAATAATGTGCACAGTTTGGACTACTGATTACTAATTACGAATGTAGTTTACATCCAATGCCGTTTCTGATCCACGTTTTGTCCTTGCAGATGACGAGGTCACCGTTGGCAAGTTCTACGCCACCTTCCTGATTCAGGATTATTTTAGAAAGATGAAGAAGAGACAGGAAGAATACTACGGCTTCAGACCAGACAAAACAAAGGCATCAAATGAGATCCAGGTCAGTTGATGGTACTATCATATTCACAAGGGAAAAGTGGACGACCCCAATGTAGTTATATTGAATGTCCTGTATTGTCCCATGAGGGAATTGATTTTGGACTTTGGCTCATTCGGCAGTATGTTCTTGTTGTAGGACGTGCCTAGGTTTGGACAAGATTCATGCGCTGCTTTCTTTACATTTGATTGACACATGTGAAGAAGTACTTCAAACCTTCGTTCATAACTGTTCAGGCATCATTATGTCACTTGCAAATATAATCACATACAAACAGTTGACAGGTTTCCCTATTAAAGCTGCCAATTATTTTGTAAATTGAATTGAAGTATATGCTACCATTTACCTTTTATTTAATTGTTAATCTAAATGAAGGGTTTAAAAAAAAAAAAAATTCCCTTGTTCTGCCCCGTCTGTCCTGCTAATTTCTCCAGGCTGGCCTAAGGAACATAGAGGAGGAGGCTGCTCCAGAACTCACCAGAACAATATCAGGGCTGCTGCTCAATGAGGAGGAGCTCAACGAGACAGACGAAGGGGCAATCTTCAGGGTGAGCTGGCTCAAAGATAGATCAGGGACGGATCGAGAGAACGTGTCAGCTACATCCTTATTGAGACTACAGTTTAAAGATCCGATGGCTTTCACTTTATGAATGCTTTTATTCAGCTGTTAGTGGGCTCCTAATACAGTACTTGAAGAGCTTCAAGAAATTCAGCCTTCGCGCAGATGGGCTTTCCACAAACGTGCCGATATTTAGAGGCGGGTTAAGGTGGAGGGCGGGGGAGTGGCCCTGAGCAGCTTGCGGCCACGGTACCATGCGCTCGTGTTTACAGTGGATGTATCGCAATGGTGAGGTGCACACAGCCTTTGGCCGTGTTTTGTATATATTCTAGAACACTCCGGGTGCTCCGGCGGGAGTCCTGGAGCTCTTTATCTAAATAATATCATATTATACATAGTATTATATTATATATTATCACGGCCAAAAGCTGTGTGCGCCGCCAGACGATATTATGAATCTCAAACGACTGCGTCGGGTTCTCCGACCTCTGTGGTTCTTCCACTTCCATGTCAATCTGAAGTAGACTGAATCGTGACATGGAGGAGAAAGGGAATGTTGCCCACGATTGTTGACCACGATTGTCTCCCGCCGGAGCCCCGCTGCCTGCTGCCGAGGCACCACCGCCTCGGCAGCAGGCAGCAGGCAGCAGGCAGCGGGCAGCGGGAGTCCGGCTGGAGACAATCGCGGGCAACAATCCCTTTCTCCTCCATGTCATGGTTCATGTACTTCAGGGAGCCAAAGCCAAAGTTCCTTTCCCCCAATTCCTTCTCAACCATGGCTGAGATAAACCCCGCTACGAGTCTCGTTGTGGAAACACCAGAGACGTCAGAGAACCCGACGTGTTATGTGCCATAACACCAATAGCAGAACGGTTATCCAAATAACAAAGAAGTGTACAAAACTTGCGTTACAGTGTCCGTATTCACACACCCCACGCACTGTCGTAGCTCATTGTTTCATTGGCGGGCCAAAGGCGGGCCATTGGTGGGAAAGGCAGAGAAAGGGGAGGTAACTTGGCCCCTTATGATGACGTATGGGGCCTAATTCGAAATCAGAGTGTCTGAGCTTTAATTTTTCATAGGCGGAGCAGGATACCTAGTGCTTATTTTACACCTAACACCATTTCTAGTAACTGGGGGACCATAGACAGGCTAGGGGAACTGATATTAATGTTGTAAAAAAACTCATAAAGGAAATTTTTCATGCCATGGGACCTTTAACAACTAGAGGCCCTAGTTGTTACAGCCAGGATAGGATGCTGTTGATCCAATCCTTTTGATTCAAATCCTCTCAATGTTCCAAAATCAAGTACAGGTCAAATAAAAACCCAGACGAAATTATGGCAATATTGTTATTGTTCAATGAATGTGAAAACTTGACACTTCAAATTATATTTCAGCCTTGCAGTAGGCCACCAATTCTCTGTGTGAATATACTCAACATTTGGGCATTTCACAACATCAGCTATTTCTACACAGCTTTAAGTTACAGTAACTAACTTCAAAATATGTATTTAATTTGACTATCTTTTTATATTTTTTGTATCTTTTAATCCAGCGCCAAGGAGGCCTGTTTGGCGAGCCTGCTGGGTTTTTCTCCAAACAAAATGAGACTGACAACAACCACCAAGTGACCAACCAACGACCCCTTCAGATGTCGGAGAGTCAACAATAACCACATCCACAGCCCGAGTAACACTCAGGCACATTCAATCTATTGAATGTGATCATATTTACTTTATAATGATTCTAATTCCCAGCAGCTAGCATGGTACCGTAATGAGCTAAGTCTGACTTTTCCAGGCAAAGGTGCTTTACCTCATCAAGCATCAGCCTTATGAGCCAATGTTTTTTTATTAATAATGTAAGGCCCTCAGTGTTTTCTATTTTAACATTCACTTACAAAACGGGTTCCCTGTCATAGGTTGAAGTTTTTTATTTCATGATAGAGTTCATTGTCATATTTTCTTTTGAGAATATCTCAAGACAAAATACCTGATTCAGGTGGGCATGTTTTGAGCTCTTCAAGTAATATTCCTGTAAAGTCATGTTGAACTGACTCTTAGTTGGTTCTACAAATATAAAATCCTTAATGTTTTTTGCAAGAAAAATATCATTTGTATTGAACAGACAACCACATCTAATGTAATTCCCCGGCACTGTGAGGTTTGTTAATCGTATACAAACTTGTACCGGTACTCGTTTTAAGGCTTGTTTAGTGGAAAAACACCCAGTAAACAAATGATGAGTAAATAATGAATGGAAATGATTGATGAAAATGTGTAGAGTTCTTCATCTAGATTTTTTTTTTTCTTTATTCAGATCCGCATTAGCTTCCACAGCTGTGGTCACTAATCTTTCTGGGGTCCACATAAAACAAAAAACAATACACAGACATATAAACATACTTACAGTACAAAAACCTATCAATATCACAAAAGTTAGAAACACTGTATATACAACACTTCAATACATTGTACAAACATCATTAACCTCTCAATAAAAAAAACAAAGTCCATTGCAGGAGAAAAGTGAGTTCTAACATGGACAATATGATATACATCAGTGGTTCCCAACCTGGGGGGGCGCCAGAGAGCCAAGGGGGAGCGTGAAGCCTCTGACGGCTAGAGGCAAATTGACATCCGAGCAGTGCCGAAATTTCAGAATGTAGCAAATGCAGCAGCAGTGCGCCCATGCCTGACTTTATAACAGCTCATCCGAGCTTGAAAGAACAATTTTTGATGTCACGGGCCCCGCGATTGAAAATAGACCTGTCGCTAAGTCACGCCCCCTGTCGTTACCATGACAAACTCGGACAAACAAACCAGACTCGAAAACAAAAACAGATGGAAAAATGTCAGCTGACAGTATATCTAAGCAGGTTTTGGAGAGGTTTTGGGAGAAAAAGGATTTAATTTCTTCCAGGATCGATCGAAAGGGACTACATTACGCTATTTTTTTATCCCGACAAAAGCCTCCTAAGGAGAGTTCCTCTGCGTCTCTCTCGTAGATCGCACCATCTTTCAACGTCTTTGTTTAAAGATGTTTCAATCATCTTCTCTCACATGATCAGCAGCTCGCGGTTTCACTTTCTCTCCATTTAGAACTGATGATGATATCGCTGCGTTGTCTCTGTGGAGACAGCGCAGCAATACCTCTACCAAAGACCCCCCCCGGAATCGCGGAGCCATCGCATTTACATCAGAATGAAACCCAATAAACCGCCAATGTGTGTAATGGTGGGAGATTAAATTGGGGTGCTAGCTAAAGCAACCTAATCGCAAACCTAGCTTAGGCTACTTTTTAGCACGGTGCTGTTTGTGGCTCTCAGCTGTGCCAGAGCGTTCATAGTTGCTAGGGAAACCACCTGACATAGTCGCCCGGTGCAGCAGTGTGAAATGCCCAGGTTTTAGAACGTCGTAGCCCGTCGAGTCGCAAGTTGCAAGTCGTTGCGAGGCGAATCTTTGGTCTGAACTGGGCTTAGATAGATAGATAGATAGATAGATAAATACTTTAATAATCCCAGAGGGAAATTATTTTTGTCACGAACTCCAGATATACATACACAAATAAATAAATAAATAAATAAATATTAAGAATAAAATATAAAATATAACATATATATCCATATCCATATATATACATATACATACACACATATATATATATATACATATACATACAACATAAATACACATACATACACAAAAGATAAAAGATACAACCTAAGAAAAACAAAATATACAAATAAAAAATTTAAGGACAATATAAATATATATACAACACCATATATACACATACATATATATATATATATATATATATATATATATATATATACATATACATATACATATACACATATACATACATACATACATACATACATACATACATACATACATACATACATACACAAAAGACAGCACTGTACAAAAAGAATTGTACAGTATTGTGCAAAAGGTGCAAGAATTATAGTCCTTGTTTGAGGTCAGAGATTACAGAGAGGGACGGTGTCTGACATTCTAAGGGAGGCGTTGTAAATTTTAATGGCCACAGGCAGGAAAGATTTCCTGTGGGGTGAGACTTAAGGGTGAAGCTTAGCGACAGGTCAGTCCCATCAATTTGCAAATGCATTATTGCCATTCAGTGCACTTGTCGCCATCAGAACAAAAGCGTGCAACAGACTGGAGGTGCACAACAACTTTAGACTGGCTGTCATATTACACCAGACATTCCCAGCCCTGGCTGTGGGTATGCAAGCCCAAGGTTCACATTAATGAATGTAGGCCTATTAATACCACGCACTGTAAGCTACAAAAATAACACATTTATTAAATAAAAGGACAAAAAATAGAAATGTATGGTTATGGGGGGGGGGGCGCGTATTCCATCAGAAGTGAATTAGGGGGGCCCTGGGAAAAAAAGGTTGGGAACCACTGCAATACATGATCATTTTACAAGTTCACAAGTAAATCAAGCATAGAGAGTCATTCCTGTTGTGTAGATTCCCTCAGCATCTGTTTTAGTGATTTTTTTTAATCTATATTTACCCATGACGCTTCTTATGCTAATAGGTAAGGAATTCCACTGACTGACGGCTCCGTAAATGACTGCCATGTTCAGTTGATTTGTTTTGGGCTGTGGGAGGTCAAAACAGCCTTTTCTGACCAGTCGGAGTAGTAGTCAGATGGCTGTGCCTTGAGCCTTTCTGAACAAGCTGTTCTTTGAAAAAATCTGGTTTCCTATCAACAACGGCATTTTGGGTAAACATTACAAGACAAGATGTTACTTTAGCCTCAACGGTCAACCATGACAACCTCTTAGCGGACTGGATATAGGCCAGTTTGTGGTTGTCGCCACTCCTCCAGTGCAAGCTTGACGGCCAGGAGCTCACGGTTGCGACATCATAGTTTGAGAACCGCCAACTCCGGTGTCAGAGGCGTCAACCTCCACCATGAACTGGAGAGAGGGATCAGGTTGAACGAGGATGGGCGCGGATATGAACCGCTCTTAGGGACCCTGAAAGGAGGTCTCGGCCCCCGGCGTCCACTGGTATGAAGCGGCGGTAAAAATTTGTGAAGCCTAGGAATTGTTGCAGTCTCCTGCGGGTAGGGGGAGAGGACTACTCGGCCACATCCTGGACATCCAGACCGGAAATGGCCTGGTAGGCCGCAGTGGCGGCAGGCTCGAGAGAGAATACGGCGTTCCCTCTTCTCTGGGGAGAGGCCCCTGGGTCCGATCAGCATGGGCTTGGGCTTAGAAGAGAGTGTCCGGTCGCGGCGAGGTGGAACGGTACCCGAAGAGGGGACCAAGGTGCTGCAGGCGGCGCGAAAGGGGGCGTTGAGAACGAGCGTAGAACCGTCTCTCTGCGGAGTTCGCGTAGGCGGTTGTCCACCCGAATGGCGAGAGCGATCCAGGTGCTCGAGATCTGAGGAATCTTCCCGGGAGGTCAACTTGTCCTTGGCATTCAGGAAAACCCTCTGCAGTGCCTCCTCGTCCTAGCCGCACTGATACGGAACTCGACCGCGAAGAAGGAAACGCTGCGGAATTCTTGGCGAATTAACAGGAGCCGTTGGGACGTCTCTCTGCTCCAGACCGGATGATCGAACACCCTCCACATTACCTCTGTGAAAGCAGAATAATTGAAGCAGGTCGCGGAACCGCATTCCCATACAGCCAGACGAGAGCCTCACCCCACAACGCACCAATCAGGTAGGCGTGGTGTAGGTCTGGGAGTGCAGCTCGAACACCAGGAGGAATTCCACTGGAGGAGGAATGACCCACAGGATCCCAAGGTCCATCTTAGTGTCCAGGGGCTGGAATGAACGGCTCCCGGGGGAAGCCGATGGGCTAGGGACTGGGAGTGGTGGTTCCGGGGTGAGACAAATCACGGAGAGTGGAGGTGATCTCCTGCAGGATCTGGTAATGTTGACCCAGGAGAGTCCCTTGGCGGGAGATCGTTTGGCGGAAAGCCTCTGCATCAGCTGAGTTCAGGTTTGGCCAGTTCATACTGTTAGGGGGACAAAACGAGGGGACCCACTCAACACAGGGGAGACGAAGAGGGAGTATCGGCTTAGCTCAGGAGGTAAAGCAGTTCTCTTGTAACCGAAAGGTTGGTAGTTCGATCCCCAGCTCCTCCTAGCTGAGTGTTGATGTGTCCCTGAGCAAGACAATTAACCCTAAATGCTCCTGACGAGCTGGCTGTCGCCTTGCATGGTTGACCCTGCCGTCGGTGTGTCAATGTGTGTATTAACTGATGTAAGTCTCTTTGGATAAAAGCGTCTGCTAAATGCCCTAAATGCAAATGAGTAAAAGGAAGTGGGGTTTATTGGGACGGGGTAAATGACTAGCAAGCGATGGTCAAGTTCAAAATACTTTATTGTCCCCCAATGGGGCAATTTGTTGTGCAGTAGATAGTATACAAATCCAAGTCACATACAATCACACACACAATAAAAAACACTATACAATCAATAAATAGTAAAAAAAAAAATAGTAAAAAAAATACTACATAATATATGTATAAATATATATACCGTATTTTCCGGACTATACGTCGCTCCCGAGTATAAGTCGCATCAGTCAAAAAATGCTCCATGACGAGGAAAAAAACATATATACGTCGCATCGGTGTATAAGTCGCATTTATTTTTAAACATTTAAACAAGAACGTTTAGTCTGGAGAGACTGAATAAAATTGCAATAGCAATATAGGTGTGTCGGTCCCTCGTAGTTCTGAGAGTATACCGAATTCAGTGACACCGGGATTCCACCGGACGCGTATGCGCCGCGGTCCTAAACCTGAGCGCACGATCGGGAGGTGGAAGTTGCGCTTTAGATGCCTTCACAAGTCCAGCGGAGGGCCTCAGTTTTCGCCGGCCAAGTCATGCGCTGTGATATGTGTGACAGCTATGTTGCACAACATTGCAGCTAAGGTTGGGGTAGCTTTGGTTGAACCGGAGGACATTGAGGACGATGACGACGAGAATATAATTTATTCGGTGGTGCAGTAGGCTTGCAGCGTTCAGTTGTAGGCCTAATGAATGACGGTGCCCTCTTGCGGCCGAAGATTATGTACGCACAATTTTGGCATATAAGTCGCTTCGAAATATAAGTCGCAGGGCAAGCCAAACTACAAAAAAAACGCGATTTATAGTCCGGAAAATACGGTATATAGAAGGGTAGAGGCTCAGCATATCCAAAAGTGTGTTAGTGGGGGGGGGGCAAGGTGTTATCTACGGTTCTTTATGGAATTTAAAAGTAGGGTGGCTGCGGGAACAAAAGAGTGTTTATATCTGTTGGTTTTGAGTCGTGGGAGTTTAAAGCGTGATCCGGATGGCAACATCTGAAATTCAGCCTGTAGGGGATGAGAACTATTTGACAGGATAGATTCAACCCTTTTTATCATCTGCTTCTGATAAAGTTCCTCCAGGCCTTTCTGATTAGAACCTGTGATCCGGCTGCTCACCTTAACTTGGAAAGGGAGTTCTTTTGTAATATGGTGATAGACCCATACCAGCAGATTAAGAAGAAGGTGAAAACTGACTCAACAAAGGACCTATAGAAAAGGGTCATCAGGGTCCACATTAAACTTGGCCAGCTTCCCAAGGCAATACAGGCGTATTGGCCGTATGGCCTTTCTTGCTTTCTTGCTTTCTTGCGAAATACCAGCAAGCTGGTATTTCGCTCAAATCACAACTTGTCGTCAATAATGGATCCTAAGTATTTGTACTCTTTAAGCACCTCGATTTCCTAACCTTTTATGCAGGTTTTTACCTAGTTAACTCATTGGCTGCCAATGACGTCTATAGACGTCAATTTAAATACAACCGTTGACTGCCAATGACGTCTATAGACGTCAATTAGGTTTTTCAACGGGGCGGGCTGGGTAGCGATCTGGAGCACCTTGTCACAAAAAATCAGGCTTGTAAACAGAGAATGTACTACCGAACTGAGCCGCTAGGTGGGTGTGGGCGCTGTGCCAAATTGGATCGGAGATGAGGAAACAGTAGCCTAATGGGTTAAGAAAGTGAGCATGGCGCCCGCGAAACGTAAGCAAAATTTCAGACTGCTAACACTCGAACAGAGTATGTGTCTCAGTGTCGCTATCGACTCGGTTGGTTGCGATAAAGCCTCTGACAAAAAAAACCCGGGCCAAGTAGAGAGAGTAGGCCTACGCGGCGTATTTCAGCAGACACCTCCGAATCATCAGGAGATGAATTCAGCGAACCTGACCCGGATTCGTCAGATGAGTGGTTGCCGTCAACCGGGAACAGCAGAGCCTCATCCCCTGACGCGTCTCCAGGAAGACGTAAGGGAGGTAAGAGCTAACTTTACCCTTCTCTCCTCCTTCAGTCCGTCACATGAACGCCATTTAGTCCCATTAGTTCATTACTGCAGCTAATATGTGTTGCCAGTAGCATACTGATGTGAAGGGATTTACAATTGACAGATCGTGCGTCCAGCAGAGCTCCCACTCCTGTTGGCAAAGCGAAGAAGAAAGGTAAAAAAAATTATTCTTCACATCACACCGCAGCAATAATTTTTTTTTTTTTTATTGTAGGCTAATTGTATATTTTTCTATAATTTACAGGTCGTGCATCCAGCAGAGCTCCGACTCCTATTGGCAAAGCGAAGAAGAAAGGTAAAAAAAAGTATTCTTCTCATCACACCGCAGCAATACAAATATATGTTTTATGGTAATTTTATATATTTCTATAATTTACAGGTCGTGCATCAAGCAGAGGTTGCAGGTATGACTGGCATCAAGCTGGCTGGCAACCAAACAATTTCCCCTTCACTGCAACCCCTGGACCCCGGAGGGCTGCTGCGGAGCTGGATAGCGACCTGCCAGCTGACTTCCTGACGCTCTTCCTGACTGACGAGCTGCTCCAAAATATTGTGGATCAGACCAACCTGTATATCAATATTTTGAAGCACACCCTGACAATCTGCCATATAGCAGAGGAAATGCATGGAAACCAGTGTCAGTCCCAGAATTGAAAACTTTCTTTGGACTCAGTTTTCTCACTGGTTATATCAAAAAGCCTAGCCTTGAACTGTACTGGAGTGTTGATGAGGTAGATGCCACGCCCCTTTTCGGCAAGACTATGCCAAGGAACAGATTTCAGATTATATGGAGGTTCCTTCATTTCAACAATAATGCATCACAGGATGCAACTGACAAAATGTACAAAGTCCGCCCAGTGTTAGATTACATTGTGGAAAAGTAAAAGGAGATGTATCAACCAGGCCAAAACATTTGCATTGATGAGGGTATGATGCAGTTGCGGGGGCGCCTGTCTTTCAGGGTGTATAACCCACAAAAGCCTGTGAAATATGGAATCAAATCCTACATACTGTGTGACTCTGCCACAGGGTACTGCTTCAATATGCGTCCTTATGTTGGGGAAGCTAGTACTCTGCCAGAGATAGTGTTCTTTCTCCTTGATAGTCTACCAGGTCATGGCTATACATTGTTCATGGATAACTTCTACAATTCTGTAGCACTGTGTGAACGTTTACTGGGAGTGCAAACCAACGTCTGTGGAACACTGAGGAAACATAGGGGGGAACCTCAGATCATCAGCGAGATGACAAAGACTGACTTGGGGGTGGGGGAAAAAGTTGTGCGGCACAATGAGAGGGTGATGGTAGTAGCATGGCAGGACAAACGGTTGGTGAGGATGGTGACTACCTGCCACCAAGATAGCATGCAGAGGGTTGATGTGTGGATTAGGGGAAACAAAGACAAGGTTGCTCAGCTCAAGCCAGAGTGTGTTGTTGTGTACAATGCTTCCATGAATGGGGTAGACAAGTTGGACCAAAATATTGCATACTATCCCTTCATCCGAAGATCGCTGAACTGTTCAAAGAAGTTTGTAGCCTATCTCTTCCAACTATGCATGTTTAACGCCTATGTCCTCTACCGAGCCAGAAACCCAGGGGAGTGTAAAATCCTCTTGGAGTTAATTCGCAGGGTAGTGAAGTCCTGGACAGTAAAGCGACATGTGGGGGGTTGTGAGGAGGAGGAGGAGGTGGAGGAGGAGGAAGTGGCAGGTGTGGGGACTGAGGGGTCTGGGTACTTGGAGGAAGGCCGACGTACTCCGAGAGCACCATATAACACTGACCCAGAGAGCAGGCTAGACGGAGGGCTAATCAGACACAAACTCCTGATGCCCACCAGCAAGAAGGGGAGACCAGCAAGGAGGTGTAGGGTCTGTGCTCGCAGGGGTATGCGCAGCGAGACAAAAATGTGGTGTCAGTCCTGTCGTGTCCCCTTGCACGCAGGGGAGTGTTTTACAGCTTACCACACTAAGCTGAACTATTTTGTGTAGGGGTGGAAACAAGCACACACACACACACACACACACACACACACACACACACACACACACACACACACACACACACACACACACACACACACACACACACACACACACACACACACACACACACACACACACACACACACACACACACACAGGATTTGATATAGCTGCTACAACTTACAGAAATACATACCTGGAAAGAATTGTACAACTGACATTTTGAAGAATTTTCTTTATTTTATATTTATGTTATATATTGGTTATATATTTGCAAATAAATTATTATTGTCCTATCAAAATACCTGTCTCAATGTTGTTTTTTCTGTTTTATGGAGGGAAACCACTTTTCAGGTGTTGAAGGTGTCACTAAAGCAAAAAAAGTTTATTTTCACAAAAAGCTTGTTTTCTCCATTTTTGGTCAAAAACGTGTTTTTGGTGAAACCAACGTATGTTCTACTGCCGATTACTAAAGAACGGAAAAAGGTAGAAACAAACGGTTTGTTCCTGGTGAAAGAAGAGAGTCTACTCTGTCTTTTGGTAGTGTTTACATAGTCATAGAACTCACTGTTCAGTGGGTCTTTGGAAATCAGTCAAAATGCTGTAAAACGCTTGGCAGTATGGGGCTCGCTGCACTGAAAATGTCTGGCAGCCAATGAGTTAATGACATTACGCCTAAAGTCGACACACATGTCCTTAGTCTTAGAGGCATTTAGTTCAAGAGAGGCATCCTGACACCATGTTGCAAAGTGGTTGATTATCGGACCGTTTGAAGTTTCCTCATTGTTCGGTAAGCTGACAATAACCGTATCATCAGCAAACTTCACAATGTGTCGGTCATCAGTCACAGAGCGACAGTCATTTGTGCACAGAATGTATAGAAGGGGGGAAAGAACACACCCCTGCGGAGCGCCAGTTGATGTGAGGGCAAGGTCAGAAAGGTTGCCATTTACTCTAACTCGCTGGGATCTATTAGTGAGGAAGTCTAATATCCAGCCCACAAGGTTCGCCTCTAATTTTACCTGATGCAGCAGCTTCTCAACCAGCAGGAGGGGCTGAATGGTGTTAAAGGCTGACGAGAATTCAACAAACAGTAGTCTGGCATGATTTTTGTTGCCCTGAAGGTGTTTGAGGATGAGGTTAAGTACTGTTACAGTTGCATCCTGAACCTCTCAGTTGAGTCTGTATGCAAACTGTAATGAGTCGAGGAGGCTGTTCGTCCTAAATGACAGTTCTCTTTTGATCAGCTTTTCAAAAGGACTTCATCAAAAGTGACGTAAGGGCTATGGGTCTGTAATCATTTAAAGTCTTGGGGTGGCTGTTCTTTGCAACAGGGACTATAGTTGACTGTTTCCATAAGTCAGGGGCCTTCTGTTGACACATAGATTGATTAAAAATATAATAAAAGATGGGTTCTAGCTGTTCTGCACAACGAGAAAGGACATGGCTACCGATGTTGTCCGGGCCCGTACTTGTTTTAGATTTGCAGTGTTTAAAAGTGTTTAACACTTTGAGCCAAGAAACAAACAGCTGATTGGGACAGGGACAGTAAAGACGGTTTTTGGGCAATAATTTTGTTACTAAAATCTTGAAAGGTATAGCCTTTCAGTGCCACCTTTTTCTTAGTTTTGTCAATTAGACCCACCATTGTTTTAATACTGTCCCATGCTGAGCCTAATAGGTTATTGCTCAATTTGTATTCCACTTTGAGTTTATAGTCCCTTATAGCCTTTTTGATTTCACTTTTGACCTCCTTTTGGATGCTGTTTAATTCCTGAGGGCTATTTTGTCTGAATGCTAGCTTTTTTATTATCAATAATTCTTGAAGTTTTTTTCTCACCCATGGCTTGTTATTGGGGTATATTTTGACAACCTTTTTGGGTATTACAGTGTCCTCACAATATGCGACCCAAGAGCTGACCACTTCAGTCAGTTCATCTATGTCCTGTGAGGATTGGACAAACTCCTCCCACAAGGTACAGTCCAAGCAGCCTTGCAGCGCCAGCGTAGCCTCCTCAAATCAGACCTTCACTTGCCTGGTAACCACTTTCCCCCTCTTCAGGCAAGTGTGATACGCTGGAATAAGATACACACAGTTGTGGTCGCAAGAACCCAGGGGGGGAGAGGCACAGATTTATAGGCACTTTTTATGGAGCCATAGCACTGATCAAGAATCTTCCCGTTTCTAGATGAGCAGGACACATATTTATAAAAACATTTTAGATTTTTTTCCAAAGAACAGTGATTGAAGTCACCTAAAATTAGATTTGGGGCATCGGGGGACGCTGCTTGTAATTTCTGAACAGTGCAATGAATTAATTCCAGGGCAGTGCTTTCGTTCGCCTTCGGGTGAATGTAAACAACACTAACGGAAAACTGCAGGGAATTCCCTGGGTAGATAGAAGGGGCACATGGAGACTGAGAGCAGTTCAATGTCTTTTCTACACAGCTTTTCTTTCATTAGTGTTGTTTTGCACCAGCGCTCATTTATGTACAGGCACACCCCGCCCCCTCGCGACTTGCCAGTGGTCGCTGTAACCCGATCCATGCGTAGAGGCGCACCGAAACCATCCAATGAAATGTCAGCATGTGTGTCAGCTTCTCCCAGCCATGTTTCTGTCAGGGCCAGGATACAGGCTTCTTTGAATTCATGTTGGTATCGGACATGGGCTTGCAATTCATCAGACTTGTTTCGGAGGGACTGCATGTTAGCAAGGATGATAGAGGGCAAAGGAACGCGCGACAGATGCTGCCTCGCTCGCTCGCATAATCCACCTCTCCTACCCCGCTTTCTTGTTCTCCGACGGGGTGTGGTGGTAGAGCTCCCGTTCTTTTCATACTGCCATTTGATGTTGGCGATGATTGGGAAGATTAGATTTGGTGGCTTAGAGTTTGCTGTTTGATCGAACTTTAACAGATCGACCCGGCTGTATAAAATCCGAGACTGGGAGGTGCCATGCCAGGCTCCCGCCAGATGAAGGGTTTCCCACACCACCAGTAGTATACATCCAACAGTGGATTTCGTTGTAACTGATCAGAAAAGACGATTGCTGCAGGGCTAATCATGCGTGAAAGTTGCGGATATGCGTTAAAAAACTGGGATCAGATGTGATGTGCACTCTGCAAACTTTAACGAGTTACACAAACAGACAAACAAACAACCTCCACACTACTATCCTGCCTGCGTGCGAATGCGCCCTGCCGGTTAACGAACCCTTGCGGAAAGGCAAGGGTTCGTTAACAGGCAGGCAGTCGGGCAGACAAGGGCTCGGCGACAGGCGAATAGTCAAGCAGGCAAGGGTTCGGCAACTGGTAAGCAGGGTGACGGACGGAGAACTAAAGGAGAAGGATGAGGGTTACTAGGAGGAACAGGGAAAGCAAGCAGATCTTTGCAAACCGCTGGTATAGCCGATACTGACTGGGTAGATCCCGGCTGAATGGAGATCCCAGCTGAAGTAGGCAGGGAAGATTGGAGATTGATGGCAGGTATGTCGGGAGAATGAGGGGAAGTGGAGTCAAGCGACCACTAGATGGGGGCATTCGACGTTGTAGCAGGAGGCGGCGTAACAAGGTCAGCAAAGACTCCTATTCTAGGGTTAATATTCATTGATTAATTAACATTGACCTTTTAAGGACTATAGGGATGGCTAGTCACTACGTCATCATATCCAAAAACGTCACTTCCGTGTCCACTCGCTAACATTCTCTAAGTAAAATGGTGCAGTGCTGTGTCCCGTGTTGCAATAACCGCAACGACGTCAACAAAACAATCTCTTTTTACCGATTTCCCCTCGATGAAAAAGAGAAGAAGAGATGGCTGAAGTTGATACGGTAAGTTGGATCTCAAATGATGAACAATAATAACAGACTCACAGGACAATAATAACTGAGTGGGTCACGGTAGGCCACGGAGGAAATGAGCTCGAGTTGAAAAAGAAAAAGCTTACAACACCTGTTATTCCCAGGCGGTCTCCCATCCAAGTACTAACCAGGCCCGACCCTGCTTAGCTTCCGAGATCAGACGAGATCGGGCGTGTTTTTTTTAAAATCTTTTTTATTATCAAAAATATATTCAATTTTATACAATTACGCATTCATTTATACATATATCAAATAAAAGTAAATGAAAAACTGTCCCACAAATTAAACCACAAACCGCACAAACAATTAACTAAACACACTTTCTCTTTTAAATTAAAAATAAGAACCACACAGCAAAAACAGTATCTTTTCCCAAATACACTTACCCTCGAAATTAAACCGCCCCTCAGTCCCAAAGCACAAACCGAACAGCCCAAACCCAGAATTTTTAACCTCGAACATTTACCCACAAAATTAAACCACCCCTCATTCGAAAAAACCACACAAAACCAAAATCCCACACAAAACTCCCTCGCTCTCCCACCTCCAAAATTATGCCACCCCCTTTAAACCACCCAAATCAACCCCAAACGGTGCCCTGCTCAGTCATCCATACAATTCCATTCTCATTCACACCACATACTCCCGCACTCTCTACAAACATACTCACAAACAAAGCCTCGTCCACAACATACAGCATTCGTAAGTGTCTTTTCCATTCATTCACAAACAGCCTCCATGCATCCAACTTTCTCCTTTCATACAGCGCAAAATTGCGCCTGTTAAAAATCGCCCTCCTTGCAAATCCAAAGATCATATTGATCATTTTCCAATTTCTATATTTCCTACTCACTCCCAAGAGTACAGACAATTCCCACCCCCGTTCCACGCAGGAGTCTCCCACACTGCACCCTCCCAGCAGCCCCTTGATTTTTCCCCAGAATTCCACTAGCTCGCAACAATACACAAAAATGTGATTCACGTCTTCATCCCCACTTTCACACACCATACACGTCCTCCCATACACTCCCCTGTGCATTTGGTGCAGGATGATGCATGTGAAAATCCTCCTGTGCCTTATCTTGAAATCAAGATCAAATATTGCATGCGGTGTGTGCGGTATGTTAATGTACTTCCACAAAATGTTGGGTGTAATGTCCGGATATGTGTCTGCCCATTTACTCTCACATGTGGGTTTTTGCACTCTATGTGTCAATGCATGCTTGTACCAAATCTTTGTCTTGACATCAGTAATGGCGTGTGACTCCCCCCCCAGGCACAGGAAGATTCCCACCGCATCATCCTGCCCAACCCTCCCCTTATTTCTAAACCCGTCCCCCCATTCACTCATCACACACTCTTCCACTCTCTCCAACACTTTCACAATCACTCCCCTCCTATATGTTATCCCCTTCTCTCTCATTATCCTAATCACTCTTTCTTTATCCCATCTCCCTCCCCTGTCGACTAGATCTCCCACCCGCTTCAGCCCCGCCCTCTCAAGAGCCACGCTCTTGATGACCCCTCCGCCCCCCTGTTTAAAATATGGGCTGGAGAGGAAAGGTAGCCTCATCACAGACGCTCTTGACTCGCATACGAGTGTAGTCTTATCAAACAGCAGGAACCACGCGTTGAGCACCTCCTGGAAGAACCGCGGCAGATGTGCATATGCCGCTGCGTTCTGCGTCTGCAACAAATTGTCATCACTTAAGAGACCAAATGTGCTCAGCCACTGGCTGAAGTGGCCCTTCCAGGCCGCCTCCCGACTTGCATCCCTAAATTTGCCTATCAATTTAGTTCGTAACGCAGTTCTTTTTGCGAGTACGTCCATCAATCCTAGCCCACCCTGATCATTGACCCTTATCAGCGTTCTATGCGCTATACTGGCTGCTTTGCTCCTCCAAATAAAGTCTCTAACGACTTTGGCAATCTTCTGCTCAGCCCAAGTCGGAAGCGCACAAGTGCTCAAGGCATGATTCACCTGCGACAACACTAGAGCATTGGTGACGGCCACCCTTCCCCTCAACAGCAGACCCCTAGCCCTCCACATACTCAGGGTCTTTTGCATACGCCCAATAACATCATTCCACGTCAAATCATCGCATTCATTCTCATCACTACCAACATACACTCTTCTCTTCAACATACACATGCACTTTTCTTTGATTCTCCACTACTTTGAATCCCCATTTGTTATCTAGGTCTTTGTTCCTACCCATCCCCATTATTTCAGATTTCTCCATATTAATTTTTGCTCCTGAAGCTCTCTCATACGTTTCTATATGTTTCAACACTATATCCACATCACTCTCACTTTTTACCATTACATTAATATCATCCGCATACTGCATTAAACTAATTTTTCCCTTACCTATTCCACACACTCTTTTGTCATTCAAAATTAAAGCCGCCAACGGCTCCGCCACCATGCTATAGAGCAGTGCTGACATTGGGCAGCCCTGCCTCACTGACCTCTTGACATCGAAAGAGTCAGTCAGAGCACCGTTACACTTAATTTTACTCTTAGCCCCCCCATAGAGCAATCCCACCCACCCCCTTAATTTAGTCCCAAATCCAAGTTTCTCCAGTACCCTCCCCAAAAAATCCTGATCCACCCTATCAAACGCTTTGTTTAAATCAATCCCCAGCCACAATCCTCCCTCCCCTTCCATATCTCTAACTACCTGTTTTATTGTTAATATCGAATCCCCAATGTCCCTCCCCGGAATGCTATACGCTTGAGTTGGACCTATTACTGAGCCTATTACCTCCCTCATTCTATTCGCAAGTATCTTAGCAATAATTTTATAGTCAGTGTTGAGTAGACTGATTGGCCTATAGTTATCAAGATTTTTGTTATCACCCTTATTTTTATAAAAAATCGTAATTATGCCTAATCCCATACTCTCCGGGAGCCAGCCTGTTTTCTCCACATACTTGCAGAGTTTTTCAACCACCGGAGCCAGAATTCCCTTAAAGCCGACGTAAAACTCGGCTGTCAGACCATCACTCCCCGGGCTCTTATTCTTGTTTAGTCCATCAATAGCACTATAAATCTCTTGCACAGAAAATTCACAATCGCACCAAGCACTATCCTCCCTACTTAAAGTCCTCTCCAGTGCCTCTAAGGCCTCTCCCACACTATCCTCATCACATGCATCTTTTTTAAATAAACACTCATAATAATCCCTAACTACTTTTAATATCTCTTCCTTATCAGTTATTATTTGACCACCATTATCTAATACCTCCTTTATCTCCGTTTTATTTTGTTTTTGTTTTTCCAAACCCAGGAAAAAGGCTGTGCTCCTTTCCCCTTCGTACATATATTGTATCCTGCTTCTAATAGCAGCCCCTCTACACTTCCCTACCTCTAAGGCACTCAATTTTTCTTTTAAATCCACATATTTTTCCGTACATATATTACCCTCCTCATCTAACAGTTTAATTTCCTCATTTAGTTGTTTTCTCAAATGAACCTCCTCTGCATTTTCCCTTTTCCTTTTTTCTATACCATACCTGACACATTTGTTTTTAATTCTTATTTTCACACTCTCCCACCACACACTCATATTCGCATCATCATTCCATTCATCCATCGTTCTCTTCAAAAAAAAAACCATGCTCTTCATAAACACAGCATCTCCCAAAAAGCTGGCATTAAAGCACCAAGGCCTCTGGTTGACACTCCCTCCCCTCCCTCCCACCTCTAACCTAATCCCCGCGTGGTCACTCCAGGTATTATTGATGTATTCCACACTCTTAATTAATTTAACATTACCACTTTGTACCAACACAAAGTCAATCCTACTCTGTTTCAGAGTATTAGCAACAAGTTGCCTCCTTGAAAAAAACTTTTTCCACGGGTGTAGGACTCTCCATATGTCTACCAATTGATAGTTCTCCATCAAGTCCCTAAGGGTTTGCCTAGTGCTGTCCCCTTTAAACGTATTGTTACTCGACAAATCAGACCGAGTCAAAATAACATTAAAATCCCCCACAATCATACAGTTAGGGTTGCACCACACATTTAAACCAGCCAAAAAAAACCTCCTCTCCTTCTCCCCATTGGGTGCATGTAAATTAATTATTCTAAGTTCCCTCCCCTCATAAACACAATCAACAACTAACAACCTCCCCTCTAAATCTCTATGAACTAAATTAATCCCCGTTATTTTAGCACTATTAAAACATATTGCCACTCCCCTGGCCCTGGGAGTCCCTTCAGAAAAATAAATCTGGCCTTTCCACTGCTTTCTACTCCTATTCAGTAGGTTGTCATCCCACCTAGTTTCCTGTAAACACAAAATATCAGCTCTTATGTCCAATATGGCATTTCTTTTATATTCAGTTCTCATACCGTTCGCATTCAGGGAAAAAATAACCAAAGCCATAAATAATAAAAAATTAAATAAGGAAAAACCAACGAAAAAGAGCCAGCTAGCACAATAACCTTCATCAAAAAAATTAACAATTCTTATTCTTCTTCCCACTCCCCTCCGTCTTTTGCTTTGCGGACATCCTTTTTTTCGCCTCCCTTAGCTCCTCCATGTCCATATCACTCCCCGAGCTCCCCTCCCTCACAGTATTATCCACAAAATCCCCACTCTCACCCACCTCATCATTGCCCCAAGTCATTTTAAGTACAGTTTTCCCCGTCCCATCCCCAAACATTCTTACCCCTTCCCGTCTTTCACCTCTGCCTCTCACGCTCCTGTCTCCCTGCCGCGGCGGCAGGCCCTCGCTCCGCTCTCCCCTCAGGTCCGCAGGCTGGCCCGAGGTGAGCTCCTCCTCCAGCAACGTGGGGAATTCCTCCCCCCCAGAGGCACCGTCCCGGTCCATGCTCGCGCCCATGCCCTCCTCCTCGTCCTCACCACCACCGTCATCCGGCGCCCCCGGTTCGTCACCATCCAGCTCGCCGCCGTCCTCCTCCGCCTCCTTCTCCACCGGGCATATACAGTCTCTCTCTCTCCTCCGGCATGTCAGACACTTTGCCACCCCAGTGGCACACTCCCGAGCGTAGTGGCCCTGGCATCCACAATTATGGTAGGTAAAATCCGGGCACTCACGCAGGATGTGGCCCGGCTGCATACAGCTCCTGCAAACCTTCATCTGGCGGTCGTGGATTACTCTAAAGTATTCAACACCCGTTGCGGTATTGAATTTAGTGGAATATGGCAAGGATTGAACGAGCTCATTAAATTTGACCCGTACAATCCTTGTACCATCGGCAATATTGGTGCCCGGCCACATCCTCCTCTTGATGGACGAAAGCGCCCGGACTCCCCACCCACTTAGTTTATCCAGGATTTCCGCATCAGAAATGTATGCTGGCAGGGTAAGAAAGGAAACCACCAGCTCGTCATCACATAGTTCTCTGGCAATAATCCTAGTGTTGTGTATTTTAAACCCATCGAGCAGACGGTCCTTCCCCCTCTCTCCGCACACCGTCACCTCCAGCTTCCCGAGGGCCAGCACCCTACAGGCCCTGATTTCTCCGCACACGACCGCCATAGCCTTCATTAATTCTCCTATGGGTATAACGTCCCCGCACTGCTCCACGCAAACCGTGAGCCTCCTCTCATACATGCGCTCTACCTTCTTAATCCTGTTTCTCCACCAGCCACCTGCTCTTGCCCGCCTCCAGCCGCCTTGCCGTTCCCATCTCCCCCGCTCTCTCCTTCTCTCTTTTCTCCTCCCGACTCCTCCGCAACACTCCTTCCTCCTCGCAACCCGCCAGCTTTTCCGTCCTCCTCCACCTCAAGTCCTGCTCCATTCACCGTCCCTCCAGCTCGCTGCCCGCCGGCACTCATTTCGCCCGGTGGCTTCGCCGAAGCTAGGCCCCGGATCATTCTCGCCTCCACCGTTGCAAATAAACAAAAACGACTGGAAAAGTATATATATAATAACTCAGGGCGATCCCCCAACAGTCTATGACTGCGGGGGACGAAAAAAAACACAAAATAACTGGGTTGTTAGACCAGATAGCAACACTCCAAAATTCTCTCCACCAGAACAAACAATTTACCATGCGGCTGTCCAAAAAAACACTACGTACTCCGACACTGTAGGGGGCGTCAGGGTGGTATGGCCGTAAGCAATTAGTGCAGGCGCAAAACCAGGTTTTATACAGTAGCACATAAGGAGTGAGAAAGCTGCTGAGGCTCGACGTTACACTTTTGCAAAAACAATCATTAGTTAGATATAAACGGCAGTAATTGATTCAGTAGGACTCCTTATCCATGTAAACGATCATTGTGACATCTGAATTCATTAATTATCTGAAATACACTGCGTGTGCGTGTGATGTTAAATGTTTGAACCAAGGTTAACGGTTAAAGTGTCAGAGAATGGGTGGTGATTTTTTGACGTCCTCCCATGATCTGAAGTGAGCGTGCGTGTTTGTGTTGGTGAAAGTTTAAGAAATGTACAACTGTCGGTTCAGCTCTCTGGTGCTCCCTGCTGGCAGTATCACTATACTGTCCTCATGTTTCACAAAAACAGTTTTGAGAGACGTTGTCAGTTTTTGTATGTTGCTTAAATCCTCCAAAGCGGTTGGCAGTAAACATCAGGGGCCGTATTCACAAAGGATCTTAGGGCTAAAAGTAGGTCCTAACCGGCGAATTTAGGAGTAACTCCTAAAAATAATGGGCGTGTCACTCTTAAATTTAGGACTCCTAACTTTTTTCACTAAGAGCAATTCACAAAGTATTTTAGGACTAAAAGTAGCACCTAAGTCTAGGAGAGCTTAAAAGTCCTCAAGAGGACTCCTAACTCAGTAAGACCTATTCACAAAGAATCTTAAAATGCCTGCGAGACGACATGTTAGGGTATTCAACTTATTGTGGAGTTAATGCGCGATGCAATAACATCCCCGACTAACAGGAATAATCCGATTAGTCCCGAAATAAAAAGTTATAAAAAAAAATATATAATTTATAAAAAATAAAAATAATTGCGGCATCAAAAGACGAGGACGTGTTCGTCAATAGGAAGAAAGTGCATTCCATCAACACGCAGGTTGTTTTTGATGCAAATTTTAACATAGCCTACTGGATGTTGTTGCAAAGTGGCCTGGATCTTCAGCTACCCATGATTCGCGCATTTTAATGGTGAGCAGTCTGAGGCAGCTTTTTGAGATGTACCAGTTGGGTGTCACTTGCTGGGTGACAGTGACTATCCATGCAAGACGTGGCTCTAGACACCCTACCTTAATCCACAACCGGGAGCACAGTTAAAGTGTAACATGTAAGTGATTACGCAGATTACGCTTAGTCCTATGCGTAAAACACATCGTATTGGCTCTTTGCGAGCACACAAACATACACGAAATGTTGTGGAGAGAGGAATTGGGCAGATGAAACGTCGGTTTCATGTCCTCCACGGCGAAATACGCCTCACCCCAGAGAGGGCAAGCACAGTAATAACTGTATGTGCCATTCTACACAACCTTTGCAAGCGGAGGAACATTCCACAGCCAGACGATGATGATGATGATGATGATGATGATGATGGCGATCAACATTACAAGGAATTTGGCCGTGTGGAACCGAGTGGACAGGCATTTAGGGACCACTTTGAAAACACATTTTAGGTAAACACCTTGGCACAAATCAGTCAACACTTGGGTAGTTCGTAACATTTATTTTATTTTAGATTTTACGTATTTTTATTGTTTGCTTTCTCTCTCTCTTGAACGTGCAGGCTACAACGTCATTATCGTGGTCTGCACAAAATGGTCATCATGCGTGTATTCTGCTAACTGCACTATAACTACTTAATAGGAATTCATTTCTAGCCTAGGCTATTTCCTTGTTTTTCGGTGATTCAGTGGGCTCGTCTGAACAACCAATCACCGAACTGACCGCTTCTAAACTCGTGCACGAGAATTGACGTAATCCATAGCAACGGCGCGTCACTCTTAGTTCACTCTTTGTGATTTATCCTTAGTAAGAGTAGGTCTCAGCGGCTTTGTGAATAACTTTTAAGAAAAAACTCCTACGTAAAATGTTTTAGCGCGAGTTAGGAGCACTCCTAGCGGTAAGATAAAATGCTTTGTGAATACGGCCCCTGGTCACGGTACGCCACGGAGTCAATGAGCTCGAGTTGAAAAAGAAAATGCTTACAGCACCTGGTATTCCCAGGCAGTCTCCCATCCAAGTACTAACCAGGCCCGACCCTGCTTAGCTTCCGAGATCAGACGAGATCGGGCGTGTTCAGGGTGGTATGGCCGTAAGCAATTAGTGCAGGCGCAAAACCAGGTTTTATACAGTAGCACATAAGGAGTGAGAAAGCTGCTGAGGCTTGACGTTACACTTTTACAAAAACAATCATTAGTTAGATATAAACGGCAGTAATTGATTCAGTAGGACTCCTTATCCATGTAAACGATCATTGTGACATCTGAATTAATTAATTATCTGAAATACACTGCGTGTGCGTGTGATGTTAAATGTTTGAACCAAGGTTAACGGTTAAAGTGTCAGAGAATGGGTGGTGATTTTTTGACGTCCTCCCATGATCTGAAGTGAGCGTGCGTGTTTGTGTTGGTGAAAGTTTAAGAAATGTACAACTGTCGGTTCAGTTCTCTGGTGCTCCCTGCTGGCAGTATCACTATACTGTCCTCATGTTTCACAAAAATAGTTTTGAGAGACGTTGTCAGTTTTTGTATGTTGCTTAAATCCTCCAAAGCGGTTGGCAGTAAACATCAGGTCACGGTACGCCACGGTAGGCCACGGAGTCAATGAGCTCGAGTTGAAAAAAGAAAAAGCTTACAGCACCTGGTACTCCCAGGCGGTCTCCCATCCAAGTACTAACCAGGCCCGACCCTGCTTAGCTTCCGAGATCAGACGAGATCGGGCGTGTTCAGGGTGGTATGGCCGAAAACAAATAGTGCAGGCGCAAAACCAGGTTTTATACAGTAGCACATAAGGAGTGAGAAAGCTGCTGAGGCTCGACGTTACACTTTTACAAAAACAATCATTAGTTAGATATAAACGGCAGTAATTGATTCAGTAGGACTCCTTATCCATGTAAACGATCATTGTGACATCTGAATTCATTAATTATCTGAAATACACTGCGTGTGCGTGTGATGTTAAATGTTTGAACCAAGGTTAACGGTTAAAGTGTCAGAGAATGGGTGGTGATTTTTTGACGTCCTCCCATGATCTGAAGTGAGCGTGCGTGTTTGTGTTGGTGAAAGTTTAAGAAATGTACAACTGTCGGTTCAGCTCTCTGGTGCTCCCTGCTGGCAGTATCACTATACTGTCCTCATGTTTCACAAAAATAGTTTTGAGAGACGTTGTCAGTTTTTGTATGTTGCTTAAATCCTCCAAAGCGGTTGGCAGTAAACATCAGGTCACGGTACGCCACGGTAGGCCACGGAGTCAATGAGCTCGAGTTGAAAAAGAAAAAGCTTACAGCACCTGGTATTCCCAGGCGGTCTCCCATCCAAGTACTAACCAGGCCCGACCCTGCTTAGCTTCCGAGATCAGACGAGATCGGGCATGTTCAGGGCGGTATGGCCGTAAGCAATTAGTGCAGGCGCAAAACCAGGTTTTATACAGTAGCACATAAGGAGTGAGAAAGCTGCTGAGGCTCGACGTTACACTTTTACAAAAACAATCATTAGTTAGATATAAACGGCAGTAATTGATTCAGTAGGACTCCTTATCCATGTAAACGATCATTGTGACATCTGAATTCATTAATTATCTGAAATACACTGCGTGTGCGTGTGATGTTAAATGTTTGAACCAAGGTTAACGGTTAAAGTGTCAGAGAATGGGTGGTGATTTTTTGACGTCCTCCCATGATCTGAAGTGAGCGTGCGTGTTTGTGTTGGTGAAAGTTTAAGAAATGTACAACTGTCGTTTCAGCTCTCTGGTCCTCCCTGCTGGCATTATCACTATACTGTCCTCATGTTTCACAAAAATAGTTTTGAGAGACGTTGTCAGTTTTTGTATGTTGCTTAAATCCTCCAAAGCGGTTGGCAGTAAACATCAGGTCACGGTACGCCACGGTAGGCCACGGAGGCAATGAGCTCGAGTTGAAAAAGAAGAAGCTTACAGCACCTGGTATTCCCAGGCGGTCTCCCATCCAAGTACTAACCAGGCCCGACCCTGCTTAGCTTCCGAGATCAGACGAGAACGGGCGTGTTCAGGGTGGTATAGCCGTAAGCAATTAGTGCAGGCGCAAAACCAGGTTTTATACAGTAGCACATAAGGAGTGAGAAAGCTGCTGAGGCTCGACGTTACACTGTTACAAAAACAATCATTAGTTAGATATAAACGGCAGTAATTGATTCAGTAGGACTCCTTATCCATGTAAACGATCATTGTGACATCTGAATTCATTAATTATCTGAAATACACTGCGTGTGCGTGTGATGTTAAATGTTTGAACCAAGGTTAACGGTTAAAGTGTCAGAGAATGGGTGGTGATTTTTTGACGTCCTCCCATGATCTGAAGTGAGCGTGCGTGTTTGTGTTGGTGAAAGTTTGAGAAATGTACAACTGTCGGTTCAGCTCTCTGGTGCTCCCTGCTGGCAGTATCACTATACTGTCCTCATGTTTCACAAAAATAGTTTTGAGAGACGTTGTCAGTTTTTGTATGTTGCTTAAATCCTCCAAAGCGGTTGGCAGTAAACATCAGGTCACGGTACGCCACGGAGTCAATGAGCTCGAGTTGAAAAAGAAAAAGCTTACAGCACCTGGTATTCCCAGGCTGTCTCCCATCCAAGTACTAACCAGGCCCGACCCTGCTTAGCTTCCGATATCAGACGAGAGCGGGCGTGTTCAGGGTATTATGGCCGTAAGCAATTAGTGCAGGCGCAAAACCAGGTTTTATACAGTAGGAGTGAGAAAGCTGCTGAGGCTCGACGTTACACTTTTAGAAAAAAAATCATTAGTTAGATATAAACGGCAGTAATTGATTCAGTAGGACTCCTTATCCATGTAAACGATCATTGTGACATCTGAATTCATTAATTATCTGAAATACACTGCGTGTGCGTGTGATGTTAAATGTTTGAACCAAGGTTAACGGTTAAAGTGTCAGAGAATGGGTGGTGATTTTTTGACGTCCTCCCATGATCTGAAGTGAGCGTGCGTGTTTGTGTTGGTGAAAGTTTAAGAAATGTACAACTGTCGGTTCAGCTCTCTGGTGCTCCCTGCTGGCAGTATCACTATACTGTCCTCATGTTTCACAAAAATAGTTTTGAGAGACGTTGTCAGTTTTTGTATGTTGCTTAAATCCTCCAAAGCGGTTGGCAGTAAACATCAGGTCACGGTACGCCACGGAGTCAATGAGCTCGAGTTGAAAAAGAAAAAGCTTACAGCACCTGGTATTCCCAGGCGGTCTCCCATCCAAGTACTAACCAGGCCCGACCCTGCTTAGCTTCCGAGATCAGACGAGATCGGGCGTGTTCAGGTTGTTATGGCCGTAAGCAATTAGTGCAGGCGCAAAACCAGGTTTTATACAGTAGGATTGAGAAAGCTGCTGAGGCTCGACGTTACACTTTTAGAAAAAAAATCATTAGTTAGATATAAACGGCAGTAATTGATTCAGTAGGACTCCTTATCCATGTAAACGATCATTGTGACATCTGAATTCATTAATTATCTGAAATACACTGCGTGTGCGTGTGATGTTAAATGTTTGAACCAAGGTTAAAGGTTAAAGTGTCAGAGAATGGGTGGTGATTTTTTGACGTCCTCCCATGATCTGAAGTGAGCGTGCGTGTTTGTGTTGGTGAAAGTTTAAGAAATGTACAACTGTCGTTTCAGCTCTCTGGTGCTCCCTGCTGGCAGTATCACTATACTGTCCTCATGTTTCACAAAAATAGTTTTGAGAGACGTTGTCAGTCTTTGTATGTTGCTTAAATCCTCCAAAGCGGTTGGCAGTAAACATCAGGTCACGGTAGGTCACAGTAGGCCACGGAGGCAATGAGCTCGAGTTGAAAAAGGAAAAGCTTACAGCACCTGGTATTCCCAGGCGGACTCCCATCCAAGTACTAACCAGGCCCGACCCTGCTTAGCTTCCGAGATCAGACGAGAACGGGCGTGTTCAGGGTGGTATAGCCGTAAGCAATTAGTGCAGGCGCAAAACCAGGTTTTATACAGTAGCACATAAGGAGTGAGAAAGCTGCTGAGGCTCGACGTTACACTGTTACAAAAACAATCATTAGTTAGATATAAACGGCAGTAATTGATTCAGTAGGACTCCTTATCCATGTAAACGATCATTGTGACATCTGAATTCATTAATTATCTGAAATACACTGCGTGTGCGTGTGATGTTAAATGTTTGAACCAAGGTTAACGGTTAAAGTGTCAGAGAATGGGTGGTGATTTTTTGACGTCCTCCCATGATCTGAAGTGAGCGTGCGTGTTTGTGTTGGTGAAAGTTTGAGAAATGTACAACTGTCGGTTCAGCTCTCTGGTGCTCCCTGCTGGCAGTATCACTATACTGTCCTCATGTTTCACAAAAATAGTTTTGAGAGACGTTGTCAGTTTTTGTATGTTGCTTAAATCCTCCAAAGCGGTTGGCAGTAAACATCAGGTCACGGTACGCCACGGAGTCAATGAGCTCGAGTTGAAAAAGAAAAAGCTTACAGCACCTGGTATTCCCAGGCTGTCTCCCATCCAAGTACTAACCAGGCCCGACCCTGCTTAGCTTCCGATATCAGACGAGAGCGGGCGTGTTCAGGGTATTATGGCCGTAAGCAATTAGTGCAGGCGCAAAACCAGGTTTTATACAGTAGGAGTGAGAAAGCTGCTGAGGCTCGACGTTACACTTTTAGAAAAAAAATCATTAGTTAGATATAAACGGCAGTAATTGATTCAGTAGGACTCCTTATCCATGTAAACGATCATTGTGACATCTGAATTCATTAATTATCTGAAATACACTGCGTGTGCGTGTGATGTTAAATGTTTGAACCAAGGTTAACGGTTAAAGTGTCAGAGAATGGGTGGTGATTTTTTGACGTCCTCCCATGATCTGAAGTGAGCGTGCGTGTTTGTGTTGGTGAAAGTTTAAGAAATGTACAACTGTCGGTTCAGCTCTCTGGTGCTCCCTGCTGGCAGTATCACTATACTGTCCTCATGTTTCACAAAAATAGTTTTGAGAGACGTTGTCAGTTTTTGTATGTTGCTTAAATCCTCCAAAGCGGTTGGCAGTAAACATCAGGTCACGGTACGCCACGGAGTCAATGAGCTCGAGTTGAAAAAGAAAAAGCTTACAGCACCTGGTATTCCCAGGCGGTCTCCCATCCAAGTACTAACCAGGCCCGACCCTGCTTAGCTTCCGAGATCAGACGAGATCGGGCGTGTTCAGGTTGTTATGGCCGTAAGCAATTAGTGCAGGCGCAAAACCAGGTTTTATACAGTAGCACATAAGGAGTGAGAAAGCTGCTGAGGCTCGACGTTACACTTTTAGAAAAAAAATCATTAGTTAGATATAAACGGCAGTAATTGATTCAGTAGGACTCCTTATCCATGTAAACGATCATTGTGACATCTGAATTCATTAATTATCTGAAATACACTGCGTGTGCGTGTGATGTTAAATGTTTGAACCAAGGTTAAAGGTTAAAGTGTCAGAGAATGGGTGGTGATTTTTTGACGTCCTCCCATGATCTGAAGTGAGCGTGCGTGTTTGTGTTGGTGAAAGTTTAAGAAATGTACAACTGTCGTTTCAGCTCTCTGGTGCTCCCTGCTGGCAGTATCACTATACTGTCCTCATGTTTCACAAAAATAGTTTTGAGAGACGTTGTCAGTCTTTGTATGTTGCTTAAATCCTCCAAAGCGGTTGGCAGTAAACATCAGGTCACGGTAGGTCACAGTAGGCCACGGAGGCAATGAGCTCGAGTTGAAAAAGGAAAAGCTTACAGCACCTGGTATTCCCAGGCGGACTCCCATCCAAGTACTAACCAGGCCCGACCCTGCTTAGCTTCCGAGATCAGACGAGAACGGGCGTGTTCAGGGTGGTATAGCCGTAAGCAAATAGTGTAGGCGCAAAACCAGGTTTTATACAGTAGCACATAAGGAGTGAGAAAGCTGCTGAGGCTCGACGTTACACTCTTACAAAAACAATCATTAGTTAGATATAAACTGCAGTAATTGATTCAGTAGGACTCCTTATCCATGTAAACGATCATTGTGACATCTGAATTCATTAATTATCTGAAATACACTGCGTGTGCGTGTGATGTTAAATGTTTGAACCAAGGTTAACGGTTAAAGTGTCAGAGAATGGGTGGTGATTTTTTGACATCCTCCCATGATCTGAAGTGAGCGTGCGTGTTTGTGTTGGTGAAAGTTTAAGAAATGTACAACTGTCGGTTCAGCTCTCTGGTGCTCCCTGCTGGCAGTATCACTATACAGTCCTCATGTTTCACAAAAATGGTTTTGAGAGACGTTGTCAGTTTTTGTATGTTGCTTAAATCCTCCAAAGCGGTTGGCAGTAAACATCAGGTCACGGTACGCCACGGAGTCAATGAGCTCGAGTTGAAAAACAAAAAGCTTACAGCACCTGGTATTCCCAGGCGGTCTCCCATCCAAGTACTAACCAGGCCCGACCCTGCTTAGCTTCCGAGATCAGACGAGATCGGGCGTGTTCAGGGTGGTATGGCCGTAATCAATTAGTGCAGGCGCAAAACCAGGTTTTATACAGTAGCACATAAGGAGTGAGAAAGCTGCTGAGGCTCGACGTTACACTTTTACAAAAACAATCATTAGTTAGATATAAACGGCAGTAATTTATTCAGTAGGACTCCTTATCCATGTAAACGATCATTGTGACATCTGAATTCATTAATTATCTGAAATACACTGCGTGTGCGTGTGATGTTAAATGTTTGAACCAAGGTTAACGGTTAAAGTGTCAGAGAATGGGTGGTGATTTTTTGACGTCCTCCGATGATCTGAAGTGAGCGTTCGTGTTTGTGTTGGTGAAAGTTTAAGAAACGTACAACTGTCGGTTCAGCTCTCTGGTGCTCCCTGCTGGCAGTATCACTATACTGTCCTCATGTTTCACAAAAACAGTTTTGAGAGACGTTGTCAGTTTTTGTATGTTGCTTAAATCCTCCAAAGCGGTTGGCAGTAAACATCAGGCCACGGTAGGCCACGGAGTCAATGAGCTCGAGTTGAAAAAGAAAAAGCTTACAGCACCTGGTATTCCCAGGCGGTCTCCCATCCAAGTACTAACCAGGCCCGACCCTGCTTAGCTTCCGAGATCAGACGAGATCGGGCGTGTTCAGGGTGGTATGGCCGTAATCAATTAGTGCAGGCGCAAAACCAGGTTTTATACAGTAGCACATAAGGAGTGAGAAAGCTGCTGAGGCTCGACGTTACACTTTTACAAAAACAATCATTAGTTGGATATAAACGGCAGTAATTGATTCAGTAGGACTCCTTATCCATGTAAACGATCATTGTGACATCTGAATTCATTAATTATCTGAAATACACTGCGTGTGCGTGTGATGTTAAATGTTTGAACCAAGGTTAACGGTTAAAGTGTCAGAGAATGGGTGGTGATTTTTTGACGTCCTCCCATGATCTGAAGTGAGCGTGCGTGTTTGTGTTGGTGAAAGTTTAAGAAATGTACAACTGTCGGTTCAGCTCTCTGGTGCTCCCTGCTGGCAGTATCACTATACTGTCCTCATGTTTCACAAAAACAGTTTTGAGAGACGTTGTCAGTTTTTGTATGTTGCTTAAATCCTCCAAAGCGGTTGGCAGTAAACATCAGGTCACGGTACGCCACGGAGTCAATGAGCTCGAGTTGAAAAAGAAAAAGCTTGCAGCACCTGGTTTTCCCAGGCGGTCTCCCATCCAAGTACTAACCAGGCCCGACCCTGCTTAGCTTCCTCGATCAGATGAGATCAGGCGTGTTCAGGGTGGTATGGCCGTAAGCAATTAGTACAGGCGCAAAACCAGGTTTTATACAGTAGCACATAAGGAGTGAGAAAGCTGCTGAGGCTCGACGTTACACTTTTACAAAAACAATCATTAGTTAGATATAAACGGCAGTAATTGATTCAGTAGGACTCCTTATCCATGTAAACGATCATGGTGACATCTGAATTCATTAATTATCTGAAATACACTGCGTGTGCGTATGATGTTAAATGTTTGAACCAAGGTTAACGGTTAAAGTGTCAGAGAATGGGTGGTGATTTTTTGACGTCCTCCCATGATCTGAAGTGAGCGTGCGTGTTTGTGTTGGTGAAAGTTTAAGAAATGTACAACTGTCGTTTCAGCTCTCTGGTGCTCCCTGCTGGCAGTATCACTATACTGTCCTCATGTTTCACAAAAATAGTTTTGAGAGACGTTGTCAGTCTTTGTATGTTGCTTAAATCCTCCAAAGCGGTTGGCAGTAAACATCAGGTCACGGTAGGTCACAGTAGGCCACGGAGGCAATGAGCTCGAGTTGAAAAAGGAAAAGCTAACAGCACCTGGTATTCCCAGGCGGACTCCCATCCAAGTACTAACCAGGCCCGACCCTGCTTAGCTTCCGAGATCAGACGAGAACGGGCGTGTTCAGGGTGGTATAGCCGTAAGCAATTAGTGCAGGCGCAAAACCAGGTTTTATACAGTAGCACATAAGGAGTGAGAAAGCTGCTGAGGCTCGACGTTACACTCTTACAAAAACAATCATTAGTTAGATATAAACTGCAGTAATTGATTCAGTAGGACTCCTTATCCATGTAAACGATCATTGTGACATCTGAATTCATTAATTATCTGAAATACACTGCGTGTGCGTGTGATGTTAAATGTTTGAACCAAGGTTAACGGTTAAAGTGTCAGAGAATGGGTGGTGATTTTTTGACGTCCTCCCATGATCTGAAGTGAGCGTTCGTGTTTGTGTTGGTGAAAGTTTAAGAAACGTACAACTGTCGGTTCAGCTCTCTGGTGCTCCCTGCTGGCAGTATCACTATACTGTCCTCATGTTTCACAAAAACAGTTTTGAGAGACGTTGTCAGTTTTTGTATGTTGCTTAAATCCTCCAAAGCGGTTGGCAGTAAACATCAGGCCACGGTAGGCCACGGAGTCAATGAGCTCGAGTTGAAAAAGAAAAAGCTTACAGCACCTGGTATTCCCAGGCGGTCTCCCATCCAAGTACTAACCAGGCCCGACCCTGCTTAGCTTCCGAGATCAGACGAGATCGGGCGTGTTCAGGGTGGTATGGCCGTAATCAATTAGTGCAGGCGCAAAACCAGGTTTTATACAGTAGCACATAAGGAGTGAGAAAGCTGCTGAGGCTCGACGTTACACTTTTACAAAAACAATCATTAGTTGGATATAAACGGCAGTAATTGATTCAGTAGGACTCCTTATCCATGTAAACGATCATTGTGACATCTGAATTCATTAATTATCTGAAATACACTGCGTGTGCGTTTGATGTTAAATGTTTGAACCAAGGTTAACGGTTAAAGTGTCAGAGAATGGGTGGTGATTTTTTGACGTCCTCCCATGATCTGAAGTGAGCGTGCGTGTTTGTGTTGGTGAAAGTTTAAGAAATGTACAACTGTCGGTTCAGCTCTCTGGTGCTCCCTGCTGGCAGTATCACTATACTGTCCTCATGTTTCACAAAAATAGTTTTGAGAGACGTTGTCAGTTTTTGTATGTTGCTTAAATCCTCCAAAGCGGTTGGCAGTAAACATCAGGTCACGGTACGCCACGGTAGGCCACGGAGGCAATGAGCTCGAGTTGAAAAAGAAAATGTTTACAGCACCTGGTATTCCCAGGCGGTCTCCCATCCATGTACTAACCAGGCCCGACCCTGCTTAGCTTCCAAGATCAGACGAGATCGCGCGTGTTTTTTTTTTTTTTTCTTTTGGTGACACCCGTCACTACTTACAGCAACCTGGGCTTCTGAGGAGGTCTCCCATCCAAGTACTAACCAGGCCCGACCCTGCTTAGCTTCCGAGATCAGACGAGATCGCGCGTGTTCAGGGTGGTATGGCCGTAAGCAATTAGTGCAGGCGCAAAACCAGGTTTTATACAGTAGCACATAAGGAGTGAGAAAGCTGCTGAGGCTTGACGTTACACTTTTACAAAAACAATCATTAGTTAGATATAAACGGCAGTAATTGATTCAGTAGGACTCCTTATCCATGTAAACGATCATTGTGACATCTGAATTCATTAATTATCTGAAATACACTGCGTGTGCGTGTGATGTTAAATGTTTGAACCAAGGTTAACGGTTAAAGTGTCAGAGAATGGGTGGTGATTTTTTGACGTCCTCCCATGATCTGAAGTGAGCGTGCGTGTTTGTGTTGGTGAAAGTTTAAGAAATGTACAACTGTCGGTTCAGCTCTCTGGTGCTCCCTGCTGGCAGTATCACTATACAGTCCTCATGTTTCACAAAAATAGTTTTGAGAGACGTTGTCAGTTTTTGTATGTTGCTTAAATCCTCCAAAGCGGTTGGCAGTAAACATCAGGTCACGGTACGCCACGGTAGGCCACGGAGGCAATGAGCTCGAGTTGAAAAAGAAAAAGCTTACAGCACCTGGTATTCCCAGGCGGTCTCCCATCCAAGTAATAACCAGGCCCGACCCTGCTTAGCATCCGAGATCAGACGAGATCGGGCGTGTTCAGGGTGGTATGGCCGTAAGCAATTAGTGCAGGCGCAAAACCAGGTTTTATACAGTAGCACATAAGGAGTGAGAAAGCTGCTGAGGCTCGACGTTACACTTTTACAAAAACAATCATTAGTTAGATATAAACGGCAGTAATTGATTCAGTAGGACTCCTTATCCATGTAAACGATCATTGTGACATCTGAATTCATTAATTATCTGAAATACACTGCGTGTGCGTGTGATGTTAAATGTTTGAACCAAGGTTAACGGTTAAAGTGTCAGAGAATGGGTGGTGATTTTTTGACGTCCTCCCATGATCTGAAGTGAGCGTGCGTGTTTGTGTTGGTGAAAGTTTAAGAAATGTACAACTGTCGGTTCAGCTCTCTGGTGCTCCCTGCTGGCAGTATCACTATACTGTCCTCATGTTTCACAAAAATAGTTTTGAGAGACGTTGTCAGTTTTTGTATGTTGCTTAAATCCTCCAAAGCGGTTGGCAGTAAACATCAGGTCACGGTACGCCACGGAGTCAATGAGCTCGAGTTGAAAAAGAAACAGCTTGCAGCACCTGGTTTTCCCAGGCGGTCTCCCATCCAAGTACTAACCAGGCCAGACCCTGCTTAGCTTCTGAGATCAGACGAGATCGGGCGTGTTTTTTTTTTTTTCTTTTGGTGACGCCCGTCACTACTTACAGCAACCTGGGCTACTGAGGAGGTCTCCCATCCGAGTACTAACCAGGCCCGACCCTGCTTACCTTCCGAGATCAGACGAGATCGGGCGTGTTCAGGGTGGTATGGCCGTAAGCAATTAGTGCAGGCGCAAAACCAGGTTTTATACAGTAGCACATAAGGAGTGGGAAAGCTGCTGAGGCTCGACGTTACACTTTTACAAAAACAATCATTAGTTAGATATAAACGTCAGTAATTGATTCAGTAGGACTCCTTATCCATGTAAACGATCATTGTGACATCTGAATTCATTAATTATCTGAAATACACTGCGTGTGCGTGTGATGTTAAATGTTTGAACCAAGGTTAACGGTTAAAGTGTCAGAGAATGGGTGGTGATTTTTTGACGTCCTCCCATGATCTGAAGTGAGCGTGCGTGTTTGTGTTGGTGAAAGTTTAAGAAATGTACAACTGTCGGTTCAGCTCTCTGGTGCTCCCTGCTGGCAGTATCACTATACTGTCCTCATGTTTCACAAAAACAGTTTTGAGAGACGTTGTCAGTTTTTGTATGTTGCTTAAATCCTCCAAAGCGGTTGGCAGTAAACATCAGGTCACGGTACGCCACGGAGTCAATGAGCTCGAGTTGAAAAAGGAAAAGCTTACAGCACCTGGTATTCCCAGGCGGTCTCCCATCCAAGTACTAACCAGCCCCGACCCTGCTTAGCTTCCGAGATCAGACGAGATCAGCCGTGTTTTTTTTTTTTTTTTTTTATTATCAAAAATAGTCATATTTTGTATACAAACATATTAATTATAGAAAAGACAACTGAGGTAACTTCCCTAAAATAAAAAATAAAAGAACAAAATACACATCATAAATTTAACATACGTTTCCCGTCTTCCATCACTGAAATAAACTGCATCCATTCATAAAATTTTCAAATAACACAGGAAGGAAATCAGGTGATGGCCGATGGCAGCGAGTGAGACGTGCGTGTCCTCACCCCTTTCCTTTTTGTAACTACTGTTGTTTCCTTCTTGGCTTTCCTTTTCACCAGCAGCTCTGCCTTTCTTTCCCTTCTGTCCATGGGTTCGTCCGCCTCGGACACCGCCTCAACGTCCATTTCCTCCATCCAGCTCCTCCCCACTTGGTCCCGCTCCTCCTCCGGGGCCTCCTCGATCACCCACCCCTCGAACATGCCTCCTGGGCCGAACCCTCCACCTTCTCCCGGACCTCCTCCGCCCCCCAGGGTGCTGTCATGGGCCACCCTCGGCACCAGGTCCCCAGAGGCACCTCCACCCACTCCCAGCCCGATCGCTCCCCCGGCTGGTGGATCCTCCGGCAGGACGACGTCGTCCACAGTGCAGCAGAGTGGCTCCATCTCTGCTGCTGCCGCCGCCGCCAACGCCGCCGCCTCCGCCACCGCCTCCACCACCACCACCACTGCCGACACCTCCGCAGCCTCCTCTGCCAGCACCACTGCCACCGCCGTCGCTCCACCATCCCGCCGCCCCTCCTGGCTCTCATCCGCTCGGTCTCCTCCTCTCACGCCACGCGACGGGCATTCCCGCGCGTAGTGCCCCTGCGTCTGACATCCGTGACACGTGAATTGTGGGCAGTCTCTCAAAATGTGCCCTGGTTGTATGCACATCCGGCATACTCTGACCTGTCGGTCATGAATTACTCTAAAAAATTCTGTGCCCTCCAGTGTTTCAAATTTGGTTGAATACGGCAGTGATTTCACCGTCTCCGTGAACCTAACCCTTAGGAACCTTGTTCCGTCTGCTATTTCCGTGCCAGGCCACATCCTTCTCTTTATTGGGGAGACAGCTTTCACTCCCCACTCGTGCAGCTTCACCAATATCACCTCATCAGGTACATATGTCGGCAGGTTCAAAAAGGAAACAACCAGCTCATTATTCATCATCTCCTTCACAAACACCAAACTGTCTTTTATCTTCAACCCATCAAGCAATCTCTCCTTTCCGTCCACATTTTCCATGGTAATTTCATATTTCTTCTGTGCCTTAATCCGACAGCCAATCACCACCCCACATATCCTCTTTATTTCTTTTAGCAGTTCCATCATTGATACACCTTCCTCCCCAATAATCTCCACAGCAACCGTCAGCCTCTTCTCAAAAGTTTGAGTCCCACCTTGGTACAAAGCCTTCGTGCCATCGTCCATGATCCCTCTCGTTGTCGTTTCCTTTCCAATGTCTGCGTTCTTCGCCTGTTGCTGCGTCTTGCCGTTGTCCATGATCTTGCTCGTCGTCGGGGTCTTTCCATGGTCGGTATTCTTGGGCGATATCTGCTCAATGCCGTTGTCCATATTCTGTGTCGTTGTGCTTGCCCGTCCGCTGTCAGTTTCCATGAGATCCGTCCTACTCCTCTCTACTCGCTCTCTCCTCTCCATTACGTCACTCATTCAACACACAAACAAACAAAAAAGACGTTCCCCCGAACAGCAAGCTGCTGGGGGAATAAAACTAACACAAAAAGTAAAACACACTCACTCACTTTCAATCAAACACAAACAAAAAAGTCCACCTGCTCTCTCCACCCGCTCTCTCTCTCTGCTCATCCACTTCCTGGTTGCACACCTGAACGGGATCAGACGAGATCGGGCGTGTTTTTTTTTCTTTTGGTGACACCCGTCACTACTTACAGCAACCTGGGCTTCTGAGGAGGTCTCCCATCCAAGTACTAACCAGGCCCGACCCTGCTTAGCTTCCGCGATCAGACGAGATCGGGCGTGTTCAGGGTGGTATGGCCGTAAGCAATTAGTGCAGGCGCAAAACCAGGTTTTATACAGTAGCACATAAGGAGTGAGAAAGCTGCTGAGGCTCGACGTTACACTTTTACAAAAACAATCATTAGTTAGATATAAACGGCAGTAATTGATTCAGTAGGACTCCTTATCCATGTAAACGATCATTGTGACATCTGAATTCATTAATTATCTGAAATACACTGCGTGTGCGTGTGATGTTAAATGTTTGAACCAAGGTTAACGGTTAAAGTGTCAGAGAATGGGTGGTGATCTTTTGACGTCCTCCCATGATCTGAAGTGAGCGTGCGTGTTTGTGTTGGTGAAAGTTTAAGAAATGTACAACTGTCGTTTCAGCTCTCTGGTGCTCCCTGCTGGCAGTATCACTATACTGTCCACATGTTTCACAAAAATAGTTTTGAGAGACGTTGTCAGTCTTTGTATGTTGCTTAAATCCTCCAAAGCGGTTGGCAGTAAACATCAGGTCACGGTAGGTCACGGTAGGCCACGGAGGCAATGAGCTCGAGTTGAAAAAGGAAATGCTTACAGCACCTGGTATTCCTAGGCGGTCTCCCATCCAAGTACTAACCAGGCCCGACCCGGCTTAGCTTCCGAGATCAGACGAGATCGGGCGTGTTCAGGGTGGTATGGCCGTAAGCAATTAGCGCAGGCGCAAAACCAGGTTTTATACAGTAGCACATAAGGAGTGAGAACGCTGCTGAGGCTCGACGTTACACTTTTACAAAAACAATCATTAGTTAGTGTTGTGGCATCCAACGCGATTTCGCATGGATCCACTTTGACGAGGGTAGATAGATGTTCGGTACGCGAGTTCAGTATTTCGAGTTCCAGTTTTTATTGTACACAACTTAGGGTTTGCAACAAACACGATATAGACCACGGTCAAAAACTGTGTCCTTCTACACCCGCCAACTCATTCAAACAACCCACCACCTGTTACCTCTAAGTAAAGGTGAATCACCAAAGAGGGCGGGGCTTAGACACCCAAACGGTGCCCAACACTAAGCACCCTGTGACACAGGCTACACCAAACATCACATCAGAGTCTAGATCGCGATACTTACAATATTCCAAAATAACAGAAATTACCAAACAATACCAATATCACAAATAAATCATAAACAGCAGAAATGGCTCCAACATCGCGGCCCCTAATTGTCCATAATATCCAATTGACAATTATACAATAATAAACATGGAGCATTTCGCAATTCTTAAATGTTAAGAGTCGACACATTTTGCAGAATAAAGTCCAATGAAAAATGATTCATTCTTCTTCGAAAAAAGGCTTTCAAAATCCAAAAATAATGTTATTTTCCTGTAAAGTGCAAAGAAAAGATTAATTAAGTGTCGGTGTCTACGTAAGGGTCAGTCAGAGTCAAATCAACTCAGGCCTCCAGGAGAAGGCATAGTTTAGTGATGGGCCTCTCCAAGATGTTGCTCTTTGTTTTGACCTTCACTCGTCTGACATGTCCTCTGCTGTCCGGGATTGTCTCTGTCACTCTCCCCATAGGCCATGAATTGCGTGGTGATGTTTCATCCACAATCAGGACCAGGTCATCTGGCTTGAGATTCTTTCTGGCTACGTTCCACTTCTGTCTTTCCTGCATGAGAGGGAGGTACTCTTTGACAAAGCGTTTCCAGAAGAGGTCAGCGATGTACTGCACCTGTCTCCATCTCCGTCTGGAATAGCAGTCATCCTTCTGAGACACTCTGGGAGGCAGCAGGGGTTTTCCTTTCAGCAGGAGCAGATGATTGGGTGTGAGGGCCTCTGGATCACGTGCACAATCATAAACTGCAGTGAGAGGTCTATCGTTTAGGATGGTTTCTACCTCACACAGAACAGTATGCAGGCTCTCGTCATCCAACATCTGCTGTCTGACGACAGAGTAGAGGACCTTTTTGACGGTACGGATGAGTCTCTCCCATGCGCCTCCATGGTGTGAGCCGTAAGGCGGATTGAAACTCCACTTTATTCCTCTTGCTGACAAGCGCTGCTGGATCGTGTCATTATTCAAAAGAGCAAGTGACTCTCTCAGCTCACGTTCTGCTCCTACAAAGTTTGTGCCATTGTCAGAGAACATTTCTTTGACCTGACCCCTTCTGCACATGAATCTTCGGAGAGCACAGATACAAGAGTCAGTGTCCAAAGAATGTGCCAGCTCTAGATGGACGGCTCTACTGACAAGGCAGGTGAATATGACGCCGTACCTTTTCACCACACTCCGGCCCCTTTTTGCTTCTATTGGGCCAAAGTAATCAACGCCCACGTAGGTGAAGGGAGGGTGGTCCGGCTGTGTGCGGCTGAGAGGCAAGTCTGACATTTTCTGCACACTAGGGGGAGTGTGCCAACGTTTGCAGAATATGCAGTTTTTCATGATTGTTCTGGTGGCAGAATTGGCTTTTATGACCCAGTATTTCTGGCGAAGTTTTGAAAGCATCTGGTTTCTGCCACCATGGCCTACCGAAATATGGATGTGATGGAGGAGCAGTCTGGTCAGATGGCTGTCTTTGGGTAGAATGGCCGGATGCTTGAACTCTTCCGGCATTGCCATCCTACTCAGTCTTCCGCCTACTCTCAGTACTCCATCACAGAGGTAAGGGTCAAGTTTGAAAAGCTTGCTGCTAGCTTTAACAGTAATCTTTCCTGCTTCCAGTGCTGAGATCTCCTCCCGGAAGTGTAGTTGTTGAACACGGCACAAGAGAGTCTCTTCAGCACGTGCAAGATCTTCAACAGACAGATGTTCCTGTGTCTGTACCTTTGGATCTTTTCCAGATACCTCAGACTGTTGGTGAGCGAGTGCTGCGGCCTTTCTCTTTCTGCTCAAATGCATGAGCAGATCCCTGAATTGCAGGAGCCTTGCTGTTGCTCTTTTGAGGCGATCCCATGAAGAGAAGTGCTGTATGAATTCAATGACCGGATCTCGTGTTTCTGTTGCAGCTGTGCCAAAGACTGCAACAGTCTTTTTGATCTCCGGGTCATCAGCAGCAAGAGAGATGGAATTCTCTGGGTATTTGGGCCAGGTTTCCTCTGGCTGTTTCAGAAAGGCTGGACCATAAAACCATTGTTCAGACTTCAGAAATGTTTCAGCCGTCAGGCCCCGAGAGGCGTCATCCGCCGGGTTGAGGACACTGCTCACGTATCGCCACTGAGACTTCTCTGACAGATCCCTGATGGTGGATACTCTGTTCGCCACATATGTCTGAAAGCGGATGGTGTCGCTGAAGATGTATTTCATGACAGTGGTGCTGTCAGTCCAGTAGACTGGTGGCTGAAGAGAGTATTCAAGCTCCTTTTCCAGCATTCTGTTGATTCGAACGGCCAGGACTGCGGCTGCTAGTTCCAGTCTGGGAATGGTGATCGGTTTCAGCGGGGCTACTCTTCCTTTGCCCATCACAAAGGCAATGTGAATGAGACCTCTGGTGTTGGTGAGTCTCAAGTAGCTCGCTGTGCCATATCCCACCTCGCTGGCATCACAGAAATGATGTAGCTGGGCATCAGAAACTTCTCCGAAGTCCTGTGGCCGGTAACATCTTCTGACGTTATGGGTTGTCAACTGGCTCAGACCACCGATCCATGTCTCCCATCTCTTGGCAACGGCGGGCGGAATCTCTGAGTCCCATCCATAGCTTCCTCTGCAGAGTTCTTGCATTATCCTCTTTGCTGGAAGGACTATAGGTGCAAGAAATCCAAGAGGATCGAAAACAGAGTTGGCCACTGAGAGAATGCCCCGCCGTGTGTAAGGCTGTTGTTTTAGAGAGAGATTAAAGCCAAGGGTGTCTGACGCAAAATTTTGATATCTGTCAATTTCAATGCAAACGTGTTATTAAGCTTACCAAAGGGTTATGGGGCCATACTCCACTATTTGGAAGTGGAATACATTAGTTTTGAGCAAAATCAACAATATAAGGTCAAAGACACATTGTTGGTCAAAAAGTGATTCTAGCGCTCTGAAAAACATTTGGCACGCATAAAACAAGAAATGTTGATATTTCTGTTTGTTTCAGAAAAACAAGTCAAAAACACATTGTTGGTCAAAAAGTGATTCTAAGCGCTCTGAAAAGAATTTTGCATGCGTAAAAACCAAAAATGTTGATATCTGTCATTTTCAATGCAAACGTGTGACTAAGCTTACCAAAGGGTTATAGGGCCATACTCCACTATTTGGTAGTGGAATACATTAGTTTTGAGCAAAATCAACAATATAAGGTTAAAAACACATTGTTGGTCAAAAAGTGATTCTAGCGCTCTGAAAAACATTTGGCACGCATAAAACAAGAAATGTTGATATTTCTGTTCGTTTCAGAAAAACAAGTCAAAAACACATTGTTGGTCAAAAAGTGATTCTAAGCGCTCTGAAAAGAATTTTGCATGCGTAAAAACCAAAAATGTTGATATCTGTCATTTTCAATGCAAACGTGTGACTAAGCTTACCAAAGGGTTATAGGGCCATACTCCACTATTTGGTAGTGGAATACATTAGTTTTGAGCAAAATCAACAATATAAGGTTAAAAACACATTGTTGGTCAAAAAGTGATTCTAGCGCTCTGAAAAACATTTGGCACGCATAAAACAAGAAATGTTGATATTTCTGTTCGTTTCAGAAAAACAAGTCAAAAACACATTGTTGGTCAAAAAGTGATTCTAAGCGCTCTGAAAAGAATTTTGCCGGCATAAAAATAATAAATGTTGGTATCTCTGTCAATTTCAATGCAAACGTGTTACTAAGCTTACCAAAGGGTAATAGGGCCATACTCCACCATTTGGAAGGGGAATACATTAGTTTTGAGCAAAATCAACAATATAAGGTCAAAGACACATTGTTGGTCAAAAAGTGATTTTAGCGCTCTGAAAAGCATTTGGCACGCATGAAATGTTGATTTTTCTGTTCATTTCAGAAAACAAGTCGAAAACACATTGTTGGTCAAAAAGTGATTCTAGCCCTCTGAAAAGCATTTTGCATGCGTAAAAACAAGAAATGTTGATATCTGTCAATTTCAATGCAAACGTGTTACTAAGCTTACCATAGGGTTATAGGGCCATGCTCCAATATTTGGAATTGGCATACAATAGTTTTGAGCAAAATCAATAATGTAAGGTCAAAAACATAATGTTGGTCAAAAAGTGATTCTAGCGCTCTGAAAAGCATTTTGCAAGCGTAAAAACCAAAAATGTTGATATCTGTCAATTTCAATGCAGACGTGTTATTAAGCTTACCAAAGGGTTATAGGGCCATACTCCATTATTTGGTAGTGGAATACATTAGTTTTGAGCAAAATCAACAATATAAGGTTAAAAACACATTGTTGGTCAAAAAGTGATTCTAGCGCTCTGGAAAAGCATTTTGCCGGCATAAAAACAATAAATGTTGGTATCTCTGTCAATTTCAATGCAAACATGTTACTAAGCTTACCAAAGGGTAATAGGGCCATACTCCACCATTTGGAAGGGGAATACATTAGTTTTGAGCAAAATCAGCAATATAAGGTCAAAGACACATTGTTGGTCAAAAGGTTATTCTGGCGCTCTGAAAAGCATTTGGCACGCATAAAAACAAGAAATGTTGATTTTTCTGTTCATTTCAGAAAACATGTCGAAAACACATTGTTGGTCAAAAAGTGATTCTAGCGCTCTGAAAAGAATTGTGCAGGTATAAAAACAAGAAATGTTGGTATCTCTGTCAATTTCAATGCAAACGTGTTACAAAGCTTACCAAAGGGTTATTGGGCCATACTCCACTATTTGGAAGTGGAATATATATTAGTTTTGAGCAAAATCAACAATGTAAGGTCAAAAACACGTTGTTGGTCGAAAAGTGATTCTAGCGCTCTGAAAAGCATTTGGAACGCATAAAAACAAGAAATGTTGATTTTTCTGTTCATTTCAGAAAACAAGTCGAAAACACATTGTTGGTCAAAAAGTGATTCTAGCGCTCTGAAAAGCATTTTGCAAGCGTGAAAACCAAAAATGTTGATATCTGTCAATTTCAATGCAAACGTGTTATTAAGCTTACCAAAGGGTTATAGGGCCATACTCCACTATTTGGAAGTGGAATACATTAGTTTTGAGCAAAATCAACAATACAAGGTCAAAGACACATTGTTGGTCAAAAAGTGATTCTAGCGCTCTGAAAAACATTTGGCACGCATAAAAACAAGAAATGTTGATATTTCTGTTCGTTTCAGAAAAACAAGTCAAAAACACATTGTTGGTCAAAAAGTGATTCTAAGCGCTCTTAAAATAATTTTGCCGGCATAAAAATAATAAATGTTGGTATCTCTGTTAATTTCAATGCAAACGTGTTACTAAGCTTACCAAAGGGTAATAGGGCCATACTCCACCATTTGGAAGGGGAATACATTAGTTTTGAGCAAAATCAACAATATAAGGTCAAAGACACGTTGTTGGTCGAAAAGTGATTCTAGCGCTCTGAAAAGCATTTGGAACGCATAAAAACAAGAAATGTTGATTTTTCTGTTCATTTCAGAAAACAAGTCGAAAACACATTGTTGGTCAAAAAGTGATTCTAGCGCTCTGAAAAGCATTTTGCAAGCGTAAAAACCAAAAATGTTGATATCTGTCAATTTCAATGCAAACGTGTTATTAAGCTTACCAAAGGGTTATAGGGCCATACTCCACTATTTGGAAGTGGAATACATTAGTTTTGAGTAGAATCAACAATATAAGATTAAAGAAACATTGTTGGTCAAAAAGTGATTCTAGCGCTCTGAAAAGAATTGTGCAGGTATAAAAACAAGAAATGTTGGTATCTCTGTCAATTTCAATGCAAACGTGTTACAAAGCTTTCCAAAGGGTTATTGGGCCATACTCCACTATTTGGAAGTGGAATATATTAGTTTTGAGCTAAATCAACAATGTAAGGTCAAAAACACGTTGTTGGTCGAAAAGTGATTCTAGCGCTCTGAAAAGCATTTTGCAAGCGTAAAAAACAAAAATGTTGATATCTGTCAATTTCAATGCAAACGTGTTACTAAGCTTACCAAAGGGTAATAGGGCCATACTCCACCATTTGGAAGGGGAATACATTAGTTTTGAGCAAAATCAACAATATAAGGTCAAAGACACATTGTTGGTCAAAAAGTGATTCTAGCGCTCTGAAAAGCATTTTGCATGCGTAAAAACCAAAAATATTGATATCTGTCATTTTCAATGCAAACGTGTTACTAAGCTTACCAAAGGGTAATAGGGCCATGCTCCACCATTTGGAAGGGGAATACATTAGTTTTGAGCAAAATCAACAATATAAGGTCAAAGACACATTGTTGGTCAAAAAGTGATTTTAGCGCTCTGAAAAGCATTTGGCACGCATGAAATGTTGATTTTTCTGTTCATTTCAGAAAACAAGTCGAAAACACATTGTTGGTCAAAAAGTGATTCTAGCGCTCTGAGAAGCATTTTGCAAGCGTAAAAACCAAAAATGTTGATATCTGTCAATTTCAATGCAAACGTGTTACAAAGCTTACCAAAGGGTTATTGGGCCATACTCCACTATTTGGAAGTGGAATATATTAGTTTTGAGCAAAATCAACAATGTAAGGTCAAAAACACGTTGTTGGTCGAAAAGTGATTCTAGCGCTCTGAAAAGCATTTGGAACGCATAAAAACAAGGAATGTTGATTTTTCTGTTCATTTCAGAAAACAAGTCGAGAACACATTGTTGGTCAAAAAGTGATTCTAGCGCTCTGAAAAGCATTTTGCAAGCGTAAAAACCAAAAATGTTGATATCTGTCAATTTCAATGCAGATGTGTTATTAAGCTTACCAAAGGGTTATAGGGCCATACTCCACTATTTGGTAGTGGAATACATTAGTTTTGAGCAAAATCAACAATATAAGGTTAAAAACACATTGTTGGTCAAAAAGTGATTCTAGCGCTCTGGAAAAGCATTTTGCCGGCATAAAAACAATAAATGTTGGTATCTCTGTCAATTTCAATGCAAACATGTTACTAAGCTTACCAAAGGGTAATAGGGCCATACTCCACCATTTGGAAGGGGAATACATTAGTTTTGAGCAAAATCAGCAATATAAGGTCAAAGACACATTGTTGGTCAAAAGGTGATTCTAGCGCTCTGAAAAGCATTTGGCACGCATAAAAACAAGAAATGTTGATTTTTCTGTTCATTTCAGAAAACAAGTCGAAAACACATTGTTGGTCAAAAAGTGATTCTAGCGCTCTGAAAAGAATTGTGCAGGTATAAAAACAAGAAATGTTGGTATCTCTGTCAATTTCAATGCAAACGTGTTACAAAGCTTACCAAAGGGTTATTGGGCCATACTCCACTATTTGGAAGTGGAATATATTAGTTTTGAGCAAAATCAACAATGTAAGGTCAAAAACACGTTGTTGGTCGAAAAGTGATTCTAGCGCTCTGAAAAGCATTTGGAACGCATAAAAACAAGAAATGTTGATTTTTCTGTTCATTTCAGAAGACAAGTCGAAAACACATTGTTGGTCAAAAAGTGATTCTAGCGCTCTGAAAAGCATTTTGCAAGCGTGAAAACCAAAAATTTTGATATCTGTCAATTTCAATGCAAACGTGTTATTAAGCTTACCAAAGGGTTATAGGGCCATACTCCACTATTTGGAAGTGGAATACATTAGTTTTGAGCAAAATCAACAATATAAGGTCAAAGACACATTGTTGGTCAAAAAGTGATTCTAGCGCTCTGAAAAACATTTGGCACGCATAAAAACAAGAAATGTTGATATTTCTGTTCGTTTCAGAAAAACAAGTCAAAACACATTGTTGGTCAAAAAGTGATTCTAAGCGCTCTTAAAAGAATTTTGCCGGCATAAAAATAATAAATTTTGGTATCTCTGTCAATTTCAATGCAAACGTGTTACTAAGCTTACCAAAGGGTAATAGGGCCATACTCCACCATTTGGAAGGGGAATACATTAGTTTTGAGCAAAATCAACAATATAAGGTCAAAGACACATTGTTGGTCAAAAAGTGATTCTAGCGCTCTGAAAAGCATTTGGCACGCATAAAAACAAGAAATGTTGATTTTTCTGTTCATTTCAGAAAACAAATCGAAAACACTTTGTTGGTCAAAAAGTGATTCTAGCGCTCTGAAAAGCATTTTGCATGCGTAAAAACCAAAAATGTTGATATCTGTCATTTTCAATGCAAACGTGTGACTAAGCTTACCAAAGGGTTATAGGGCCATACTCCACTATTTGGTAGTGGAATACATTAGTTTTGAGCAAAATCAACAATATAAGGTTAAAAACACATTGTTGGTCAAAAGTGATTCTAGCGCTCTGAAAAGCATTTGGCACGCATAAAAACAAGAAATGTTGATATCTCTGTTCGTTTCAGAAAAACAAGTCAAAAACACATTGTTGGTCAAAAAGTGATTCTAGCGCTCTGAAAAGCATTTTGCCGGCATAAAAACAATAAATTTTGGTATCTCTGTCAATTTCAATGCAAACGTGTTACTAAGCTTACCAAAGGGTAATAGGGCCATACTCCACCATTTGGAAGGGGAATACATTAGTTTTGAGCAAAATCAACAATATAAGGTCAAAGACACATTGTTGGTCAAAAAGTGATTCTAGCGCTCTGAAAAGCATTTGGCACGCATAAAAACAAGAAATGTTGATTTTTCTGTTCATTTCAGAAAACAAATCGAAAACACTTTGTTGGTCAAAAAGTGATTCTAGCGCTCTGAAAAGCATTTTGCATGCGTAAAAACCAAAAATGTTGATATCTGTCATTTTCAATGCAAACGTGTGACTAAGCTTACCAAAGGGTTATAGGGCCATACTCCACTATTTGGTAGTGGAATACATTAGTTTTGAGCAAAATCAACAATATAAGGTTAAAAACACATTGTTGGTCAAAAAGTGATTCTAGCGCTCTGAAAAGCATTTGGCACGCATAAAAACAAGAAATGTTGATATCTCTGTTCGTTTCAGAAAAACAAGTCAAAAACACATTGTTGGTCAAAAGTGATTCTAGCGCTCTGAAAAGCATTTTGCCGGCATAAAAACAATAAATGTTGGTATCTCTGTCAATTTCAATGCAAACATGTTACTAAGCTTACCAAAGGGTAATAGGGCCATACTCCACCATTTGGAAGGGGAATACATTAGTTTTGAGCAAAATCAACAATATAAGGTCAAAGACACATTGTTGGTCAAAAAGTGATTCTAGCGCTCTGAAAAGCATTTTGCATGCGTAAAAACCAAGAATGTTGATATATGTCAATTTCAATGCAAACGTGTGACTAAGCCCTACCAAAGGGTAATAGGGCCATACTCCACCATTTGGAAGGGGAATACATTAGTTTTGAGCAAAATCAACAATATAAGGTCAAAGACACATTGTTGGTCAAAAAGTGATTTTAGCGCTCTGAAAAGCATTTGGCACGCATGAAATGTTGATTTTTCTGTTCATTTCAGAAAACAAGTCGAAAACACATTGTTGGTCAAAAAGTGATTCTAGCGCTCTGAGAAGCATTTTGCAAGCGTAAAAACCAAAAATTTTGATATCTGTCAATTTCAATGCAACGTGTTACAAAGCTTACCAAAGGGTTATTGGGCCATACTCCACTATTTGGAAGTGGAATATATTAGTTTTGAGCAAAATCAACAATGTAAGGTCAAAAACACGTTGTTGGTCGAAAAGTGATTCTAGCGCTCTGAAAAGCATTTGGAACGCATAAAAACAAGGAATGTTGATTTTTCTGTTCATTTCAGAAAACAAGTCGAAAACACATTGTTGGTCAAAAAGTGATTCTAGCGCTCTGAAAAGCATTTTGCAAGCGTAAAAACCAAAAATGTTGATATCTGTCAATTTCAATGCAGATGTGTTATTAAGCTTACCAAAGGGTTATAGGGCCATACTCCACTATTTGGTAGTGGAATACATTAGTTTTGAGCAAAATCAACAATATAAGGTTAAAAACACATTGTTGGTCAAAAAGTGATTCTAGCGCTCTGGAAAAGCATTTTGCCGGCATAAAAACAATAAATGTTGGTATCTCTGTCAATTTCAATGCAAACATGTTACTAAGCTTACCAAAGGGTAATAGGGCCATACTCCACCATTTGGAAGGGGAATACATTAGTTTTGAGCAAAATCAGCAATATAAGGTCAAAGACACATTGTTGGTCAAAAGGTGATTCTAGCGCTCTGAAAAGCATTTGGCACGCATAAAAACAAGAAATGTTGATTTTTCTGTTCATTTCAGAAAACAAGTCGAAAACACATTGTTGGTCAAAAAGTGATTCTAGCGCTCTGAAAAGAATTGTGCAGGTATAAAAACAAGAAATGTTGGTATCTCTGTCAATTTCAATGCAAACGTGTTACAAAGCTTACCAAAGGGTTATTGGGCCATACTCCACTATTTGGAAGTGGAATATATTAGTTTTGAGCAAAATCAACAATGTAAGGTCAAAAACACGTTGTTGGTCGAAAAGTGATTCTAGCGCTCTGAAAAGCATTTGGAACGCATAAAAACAAGAAATGTTGATTTTTCTGTTCATTTCAGAAGACAAGTCGAAAACACATTGTTGGTCAAAAAGTGATTCTAGCGCTCTGAAAAGCATTTTGCAAGCGTAAAAACCAAAAATGTTGATATCTGTCAATTTCAATGCAAACGTGTTATTAAGCTTACCAAAGGGTTATAGGGCCATACTCCACTATTTGGAAGTGGAATACATTAGTTTTGAGCAAAATCAACAATATAAGGTCAAAGACACATTGTTGGTCAAAAAGTGATTCTAGCGCTCTGAAAAGCATTTGGCACGCATAAAAACAAGAAATGTTGATATTTCTGTTCGTTTCAGAAAAACAAGTCAAAAACACATTGTTGGTCAAAACGTGATTCTAGCGCTCTGAAAGCATTTTGCATGCGTCTAAAAACCAAAATTTTGATATCTGTCAATGTCAATGCAAACGTGTTTACTAGCTACCAAAGGGTTATAGGGCCATACTCCACTATTTGGTAGGGGAATACATTAGTTTTGAGCAAAATCAACAATATAAGGTTAAAAAACCATTGTGGTGCTAAAAGTGATCTAGCGCTCTGAAAAGCATTTGGCACGCATAAAAACAAGAAATGTGGATATCTCTGTTCATTTCAGAAAAACAATGTCGAAAAACACATTGTTGGTACAAAAAGTGTTCTAGCGCTCTGAAAAGAAATTGTGCGGTTAAAAACAAGAAATGTTTGGTTACTATTCAATTTCAATGCAAACGTGTTACTAAGCTTACCAAAGGGTGTAGGGCCATACTCCACTAATTGGAAGTGGAATATATTAGTTTTGAGAAATCAACAATGAGGTCAAAAAACACGTGTTGGTCGAAATGATTCTGCGCTCTGA